>NC_066396.1:61339911-61604911 GCF_013377495.2 Cygnus atratus | reverse complement strand
AAGGTAATAGGCAAAACAGCTATAAAGATCAGAGCTTGGAACAGTTATCACTGTGCAATAGAATTTTGTTTTTTAAATGAACCTATCTCTTCAGTTTACAAGTTAAAACTGAGATACAGCTTTTCATTTTCTTTCAGAATGAAGTTTTGCTATCTGCATTTGCGGAGCTACTTAGAAAGCACCAGCTAGAGAGAACAGTGGGTGACTCCTTTACTCTGAAGTTCTCTTGACAAAACTAAATTTCAAAGACAGCATATCTTCCTAGACCTTATTCCCTAGAAATCCTGTTCATTCACACAGGCAGTAGAAACAGATTTCATATTATTTTTACCATTAAAAATATACAGACAGCAATTCTATTTCAGTTTATGTTTCTTTGTTCCTTCCAGGAGATATTTAGCAAGTACTTCTGGGGCTTAGTCATTCTGGGGCTATTAGAAACTGAGTGAGGTCAGTGAAATGACACCGTAAGTGTTACTTTTTATTCTGATTGGGGGCATTTCTTTAACAGCAAAAATCATGTGAATTTATTTGGCATGAACTGTGTTATGTCAGGATTTTGCTTTGTAATCAAACCATTACAATAATTATGAGCTGGACCTTGTAACATGGCCCTTTTTATTAAAAAATGAGTTGACACATTTCTGTAGTTATAAGTAGCAGCTGGAAAGCAGAGGTACAGAAATTTCAGTATGTCTTGCTATAATGATATCAAAGACAGCAAAAAAAGGGGAACAGTTCTTTTAAAGGACACTCTGTGCATTTTTTATAAAGGGTTGGTCTCTATCTTTGTACTGTCTTCTGTTTTTCAGAGAGATGTCACTTTTTTGCCACAACACTACCAGGACACTGTTATACACAGGTAGGATGTTAAATTCATTCACTTGCTGCTTTATGTACTGTTCATTGGTGCCTTACTTTAAAATATTCATGCATCATTCAGCGATGTGCTAGTGTGATTTTCAGAAATGAAAACTGCAACGTATTCACATGTGATTCACTTCAGAACCATGTTGCCTTTTCAGGTTATCAGGTACTTAATAAATGAAAAGAATATTCTATTCTCTTATTGAGCCAGATGTTGCTATAGCTATATGGCTTCATGAATAAGCATTCAGGATTTCACTAAAAAGGTTCTAATTATTCCATCTGCATTTACACTTATATAACCTTCATTTGTAATTAAAATTTATTTTTGTCCTAATTGTGGACTTGATTTTCTTAACTGGTGATATCAATGCAAATGCCATTTTATGCACTCATAGCCACATATTGTTAGAAGTGTGCATGCATACATGACTGAGCACTCATAACCACAAATCAGCAGAAGTGTTGAATTCAGTATGGCATTTTATGTTCTTGTAACTTCAAGAAAACCTTATGCAGATCTCTCTGTGAATTTGTTTTCTATATCCTGATAGTATATTTGCAATTGCAGATTTCCAAGTTAATCTGATATCATATTAGGGTGACTTTGATATGAATTCAGCAAAAAGCAATTCACAGTGGGAAAAAGGTATACCTCATACATTTCCTGTGTCCCTTCAAAAAGTAGAACCTAATTTTAAAAACAACTGTTCAGACTATAAATTAACCAGCTAACTAGTCTCATCCAGGTGTTTAATCATCCAGTTAATCCATCGCTTGACAAGATTATGTTTAGAATCTAACACATGAACATATCATATGTCACTTAACCAGTACATTTACATTTCCTTGGTGACAGTGTTGAATAAAAAATATGCAATGTCATTAAGTACCTTGATGGACTGTGTCAAGTGTCTGGTGAGAGGGCTAGCAATTCAGGTATTATAGATCTAGGAGAAAAAGTTATTCTGGAAGAGCATACACTCGTGAAAACTTCCTGCTGTCATGCACAGCTGCACAGTCATGGCTGATTCTTAAATTTGCCCTTTGGTCCATGGCATAGTTTGACACGCATTTGCTCTTTTTACATTTGTATGATTGTTTGTATAGAGGCATCTGGTTTACAAAAAGTATTTTTCAAAATTCTTCTGATTATTTTATAATTAGTACTGTTTGGTTAGACTGTATGTCAGTACAGGCATTATTCAGAATGATGAAGTAGCCAGAAAGTAGCAGATTTTCTGAAACAGCCTTTCTAGGACAGCATACGGGCACAGAAGAAAAAGAAACTCTCATCTATTTTCCCCTTATAATCTATATAATGCCACTATTTCTTTAGCTTCCTTCAAACTCAGTATTTTTGCATCATCCCCTGCAGAAGATATGCAGCTGTGCCACCCTGCTTTTGGTCACATTGCACGTAGTAGGCAAAGGCACTGATGTTACAGAAGGAGAGGACTGGCCTTCAGTCTGTCAAATGCCACTTCAGAAGCCAACGTGCCATTTGTAGGTGTGCCATTACACTTACACTAGGCAATCTTTATTATTGGTACAAATTTGGATGTTGCTGCAGGGTAAGTGGGGTTTTCTAAAATATGGGAGAGGGCAGATATCACAGTAGCAACAGTGTTATGTGAAGTAAATGAGAACTCTGCCTCTATAAAGAGATAAATGGAATATCTCTGCCCCATCTTGGTACCTTCCATATGGGTGAATCTGGCTTTGTGATCAACAGACATCTTCAGGACATTGGACTGGTCTCTACTGTTGTTCGTGTATTTCTTGTGACTGGGAGAAGACAAGAACATCCTTTGGTGCACCTCATGGTCCAAAGGAGCTGAGGAAGCCCATTCTCTTGAGCAAGTTTTCATCCCTGCCATGTTACTAGTGCTGACTACTGACATCACAGCTGTCTGCCTGGTAGAGACATCCACCACTGCTAGCACTAGCAGTTGACTTTCCAACAAAGTGATGAGTTATGGTCATGTACTTATTTGGGTTGTCCAGCTTTGGAAAGCAATTACAAACTGTGTCTGGGGGATTGTTTCCTCTCTCACTTGCACATCCTGGTAATGAAGGGCTAGCGTGAGCTTTTCATATGCAAGTCTGCAAGCTGTTTTTCATAGATTCAGAGAGTAAGGTCTCCTCCCCACTCTACTTCCAAAAAACAAGTTACATTGGTTATGTCATTTTATCAGGGGAGTCATCCTGAAATAAGGATGTGGCTGTCCTGTGCATCTGGGGACCAGCTCTGTTAGGTGTACTAGGGCAAGTGGCTGCCTTGCAATGCTGGCAGCCCCTGTGTCTGAGCGGGCAGCAGGTAGCCAGGTCATGTGTGGGAGCCCAGATAAGATCCCCTCTGCAGTATAGTCATATGTTTGGCCAAAACTGACAGGCTGCCCTTTTACAGAAAAGGTTGACTGATGTAATCAATGACTAATGCATCTGGCTTTGGATTCCAAACTGAGATGACTTGGGTGACAACTATAAAACAGTAAGTCCATTACAGTTCCTGTGTCAGGAATTCAAATGAAAGAAACACTTACCCACAAAGTTTTCTTGACTGATATTGATCATTGGGGGCACCTTGAGGTCATTGATGAGACTAACAGTTTTCCACTTGTTTCAAAACAACCATGCTTTGCTCAGGCTGCAGGAAAGCCCATGGGTTGTTAGCATAAAATAACTCCAAGCTGATAAAGGTATCAGCCCACGGCTCTGGTAAGGAGTGGTTGAATGTGACAGTATTATGACTGTTGTGCTGGAAGACAGATAAGGGATTAATCCAGAAAGTTTTGCTACTGGTAGAAGCTGTAGTGTGAGCATCTTTTCCAAGCTGTATTGCTGAAACATTTGCTTCTGTTGCAATGCTGTGTGCTGGCCTGTGCTTGTTGTTCCCTGTTTACATCAGGACATGACCCATGACTCAGCCCTGGAAGATCTATTTTTAGAGAAAAACTGAAAGAAATCTAGCAAATTCTTCACAAATTAAAACTTTTCACTTCAAGTAGTCCAGTCCTGCACAGTCAAAGAAAAAGAAAACATCTTAAATACATATGGCATGAGCCATTTCTTTTACATACTTATGGAGGCTTCTAGAGAAAACAAAAGTAAACAGTGGTAGTCTAATCCATAAACGGAACAAGTATGTTTGAACACTTTCCCATCTACTCTAGCATATTACTGTATTACTACAGATGTACACATAAAAATAATTATTCAAATGTTAAGTTTTGAACTGAACACCAGAATAATTGTGCACAAAACTTCTTGTGATAACTTTAGAGGTTTCAAGAAACCAGTGTTTAGTTTCTTATTCTTATTTTATTTTTTTATTTTTTTTAGAAATCTGCTTGCTTTGATACTCTGATACACTGTGTCCTTGGTCCTCACAATTCTTTGTTGTTGTTTTTCAAGCTGAAAATACTGCAATACTGAAGAAAAATACTATTGAAAACTACTGAAAGTTTACAACATTGCATTTGGAAAAAGTACTACTGGGAAAATGAAAAAAAAACGAAAGTAACAAGACCAAAACTAAGTATTAATTTTCTGAAGGATTTTTGTCCTGAGGCTGCTGTGCTGGTTCCATAGCCAGAAATAAAATACACTGTCCATAAATCAAAAGTAGAATTTGAAATTTTTGGAAACACATGGAATCTTTCAGCTTCTCCTTCAAAGTGTGTTCTACTTCTCAAGTAATTAAAATGTTTCAGAGGGGAAAATAAACAGAGTTAAGAATAGAGTGAAAATCTCAGTGGGAAAAAAAGGATCATTTTATCACTCTTTCTTCAACAGTGCTTTGTAGTCCTTTCATCAAGTTCTTTGAAATTTCAGCCAACATTCTGATTTTATTTTTAGACTGGACTTACAAAAGCTGCATAGTCTAAGGGAAATATAAATATGTAGCAAATTAGATTCAGTCTCCCATTCTTTCCCTGTTGCTCTGAGGGGGTATGAACTCACTTGGTCTCACGATCTTCTCTTCTGTGAATGCTTCCCCACATCCACTTCTCTGGTGGCAGCAAACAGTGCAGTGCCAGGGGTAAGGTGTATGCTAGAGAATCTCTTGAGGTGCCTCCTCCGTAGTGCTATTTTTCTGGACTGAGTGACTCTTTTGGTTTTGTGTGACTCCAAGGATGGTGGTGGCCAGGAGCAAGTGGGCTTGTTACTCATCCCATTTCAGGCAGGCCATAGGTGATGAAGAGTCCCCTTGCCCTAGCAGACGAATCACAGCACCACCCCAGGCTGCTCGTGCACGGTCCCCTGCTACATCTTGGATGAGTCTCACTTCTGGCAAAACCGACGGTTTGGCTGAATCACAAGATACAGATGATGGCTTGTGGGACAGAATCTTCCTGGCAATTTCTTCCATCCAAGTGGGTCAGGAATTCAAATTGCGGCAGTATTTGCAGAAAAAGGGGAAAAAAAGTCATGACTGTCTTAGCAACTGTCCATTAGCCACTACTACTTTATTTATTTCCAGAACATGCTTTGAGTTTGAACTACTTGTCAAGCCATGTTGCCTGGTTTTGTTTAATCTCGTTTTTTTCTTTCTCAGTGTAAATGCTATGCATTGCACCTCAATTACTATATTTTCCTGGGAGAGGCTTGGGCTACTTCTGCTGTCAGAAACATATCCATTCACTTTTCATGGCTTCCTATACTATGAACCTTCACAGCTGTATCTTCTTCATCCAGTTCTATCTTATCTCTTGAATTTAGGTCTTACTAAAGGGTGCTAACAACAGGCTGGTATAATTAGATTGCAGACTACTAGAGGACATCAGACATGCATGCATTTTTACTGTGTTGCCTGCTGCATCAAACCAGCAAAAACAAGCCTCAGGATAACAAAGCAATTAACCAATTATGACAAGGCAGCTACTTTACATTACTTCTGGCTTAGGAACATTCACTCATATTAGACATACCCCTGGATGAGGTTTTTCTGTTCAAATAACATATACAAAGCCCAAGAGGGTTCCATAGTACTGAGAGGCTGGTATTTTGCTCTGTAGGAAGGATGAGGGTCTGTGGCCTCTCTGCACCAGTTGCTCATGATATTTGAAACACTGGAGTTGGATGAAGGTAGTTCAGTGGCTCCTCTCTTAGCTCTCACTTACTGTGTTCCTGCATGCATTGTCTTGGGACAAAGTGCTCACGGCAGCACACTGGATGTCCAGTATATGTCACTTTGGTTTTCCTTCTCCAGTATTTAGATAGGTGTTAGGAAGTTTGGCAAAAATATATATATTTATTTATTTATTTTCCAAGTGGAAACTTCAGTTCATCTTAAAACATATACATTGATATAATCATTGCAAGCAGCTTCTGATTTATATCTTCGGTACATCTTCTACAGCTGCTCTTCCAACCCCTACATACCAGCAGGTATTAGTGTGCGTCTGTTAATGTGCTCTCCTATTAGTGTGCCTCTAAATACCCTGCAAATTTGATTAGCAGGTGTGAGAATACTCATCTTCCTGCCAGGTTCTTTGGTTTTTGACAGGGTCTACTCAAAGTTCAGGATATACCCTGATTGGTCTAACACCTGGAGATAATTCGCTGTGGAAGTCTGCTCAGTTTGCCCATCATAGTGCTGATTCTTGTATTGGTGGAGAATGTGTGAGTAGCAGTGATGTAGCAAATGGAGGTCCAGGCTGACAATTATCAATGACATGGAAACAAAGACCAAGCAGTAAGCAAAGACAGAATGGATGAGTGCAGAGCATGTTTATTTAGGAAGCTCTGAGTTTGTCTGGGAGGATTCACACTGCCTAGCAGTGGTCTTACTTCCTCAGAGACTTATGTCTGCTGTTGTTGTTGTGCTCAGGAAAGGACAATACCCATAGCTTCCTTCTCTCCACTACGTTGAGGGGGGATTGCAACAGGGATTGGATTCATGTGGTAGTGAACCATGGGGAACAGCTCCTAGGAAGAGTGGGCAGCAAGTCTCCATGGAATAGAACAGAAGATGGGTAGAAAATGCAGCCTCCTATTCTCTCAAACCTCTACCTTCTGCTACACAGCTACTTATGTATCTGTATATCCATTAAGCACAGAAGGGGAAAAACTAACATCCAATGAAGCATATTCTACTGGCAGTAAGGCAGATGTGTGCACATGTCTGGTTCTGAGCCCATCATCCATCATAGGTGATCACCAGTCAAGATTACGTCTTTACTATGTCTTGCCAAGCTGGAAACATAAAAAATGCTCGGCCATATGTGTGTATATTTGTTAGCAATCTATGTGTGGTTCTAGCATGGTTTAGAATAAAGGTACCTGAGGCCACGCATGTCATATTGTGGTATATATGTTTCCTTTAACTGCCTTGTATCTTCAAAGTAAACAGTGTCCCATGACACCTATCACCCCAAAGCACCCTAAGATCCTTACGCTGTTATGCTGCAAGATCAATTTTTTTTTTGACAAATCAGCAGAAAAACATTGAGCTGTGCCTGTTCAGCTTCACTGCTCAGTGCGTTGCGGAGGCAGAGCCAAGGTTTTACCCTGTCCTTATACAACTACTTTTGTGGTGAAAACAAGTGATAAGAATATGGCACACATTTCTGTGTGGGTCACCTAATCCCGCCTGTGCTTATTCAGGGCTTTAAATGTAATTCTTGTTTTTGATGGCATAGTCAGGTTATATCTAATTACTTAATTACACATATCAGCTGACTAGTACTTAGGTGCATATGATTAGTGAGGCAATAACAGTGCTAATGGACTAGGCTGCAGTAAAATATTAATTTGACTGGGAAGACCTGAAGTGAGAAGGCTGTGACATGACCTTACAGAGCCATGGAATGGTAAAATGACAGTTTTACTGATGGGAACTATAAGAGCTACAGTAATTCCTTTCCATTATGAGCCATAAACCAGTTTAGAAATGGATAAACATAGTTCAGTTCATTGAAACTGCTTAGGCTTGAATGTCCAGCATTTTCAGAGCTTCACGTTGCAGAACCTCAAAGTAGAGGATGTATTTCAAGCAGCAGTAGACTGGAATTTCCTTTGTACGTGTAAGATTATTTTTTTTGGAGCACAGTTTCAGTGTTTCTACTGTCAATAGTATATTCGTCGGCCTTGCTGTGGACTAAATCAATTTGAGTCTAAAATAAATAGTGCTCCTCATATTTTTTGAAACGAGCTGGGCTAGTGACTACTAGAGTGAGCAAAGAAAGTAATTTTATTCTGTGCAATAATTCACTGACAAAATGTTCCATGCTGGCAGGGAAAGATCAATGCTCAGAATGGTTGGTCAAAAAAAATCATCATTCTTTTTCAGAAATTGACTTTTCACAAAAAGGTAAGCCAAAAAAATCTACTGTTTGCAAAATATTTCTGTTGAAATATTTGTGTTTTAAAGCTCAAATGCCAAAAACCAGAGCCAGTTTTCAACACAAACACACAAAACTAAGAAAAAATTTGTATTTCCTATGGTATCATTGAAGTAAAAAACTCCAGAAAATGATGACAAAATTAAAATTTATGCATGAGCTATTTTCTCAGCCACTTCACCCCCATCATCTGATGGATACTATTGACTAGCTCTGCTCTAGAGGAGCTATTTGGGCAAAGAGAAGAGGGGAAGAAAAGAAGAAGGAATAATTATTTTCCTTCCAGATGCATAGTAGCGATGTATTGTAATTTGTAAGCCTTATTTTGTATTCTTTTAACGTAAAACTTCAGCTCCTATTTTCTCTGGCTGCAGAGAAAACGCAAAATAGACCTCGGGCACCAGGGACCCAGACCAAAGATATTCCTAGGTCACACACTTGCCTTCAGTGGGACACTAAAGCCTTTCTGTGGGAGATGTATGTCTTCTTCACAAAATGTAAATATATGAGAATTGTAAATGCTGGGTTTTGGAATGACAAAGGTAAAGAAGATTTAATAATTTCAGGAACTTTACGTGGATTCCTCCTCTTTTAGATATCACACTCTGGGAAAGTATACCATGCATACAGCTGTACAATCTGCCAAGAGTTGCTTACCTTTCCTTGAGTCCTAAGAGTGTCTCTAAATATGAATTTCATATTTATATTTATATATATATATATTTTTTTTTTTCTTTTTTCACCCTCGGTAAAGTAAATCCCAATCAAAGATGTGCAGAGCTTTCTGCTTCCCAGTCTGTTACATGACCGAGAAATTTAGACCTTGTGCAGATGGTACCTCCATCAGTCAGAAAACACGATGTTGTGCCCCGGTTGGAGGAGCCGATGTGTGAGCTGACCGGTGGTGAAGCACTGTATATTTTAGCTGCACCGTTACACACCAATGAAGGGACCTCTGAGCTTGGAATATGGTTCAGACAAGTGGTAACTGACTAACCAGGAAATGCCTGTTTGGCAGGGTGAAGAATGGAATATCAATTTCCCCCAGAAGCTCTTCAATTACACCCTTGTGGACACCTTGTTTTAATGTTGCCTAGTCTACTCATTGGAGTTTCTTTCCTCTCTCTTTGAAAAGCCAAAATGAAGGAAGACTTGCTTTTTTTTATTATTATTATTATTTTTTCAGCAACAGTTACAGCATGAGAGCTACTGAGGCTTAAAGATGCCTCAATATCAAGATAGTAAACAGCTAAGAAACCAACTTGTGCAGTAACCATTGACTGAAGTACACAAGCAAAAGTGTTTATTGTACATAGCATAGATAGTCATCTCACAACCATTATGCTTGGCTTATTCCTAGCCACTACAGCACACTCATCTTCAACACTGAGAGATTCACCATAGCAACAGAGAAGTTCCACCAGGATGTGCTATGACAGTAGCCTCTCCTGACTACTTCTGTTCTTTATGGCTGATGTTCCCCCTACTTGATTTCCAAGATGAGCAGGAGAGAAAATACAATGAAACACGGGATTCAGGTTAGTGTGGAGAAGGACAAGAAATAATAATGCAAGGGCTAAATTCAGAGAAGTTACTGTTTCTCTGTTTAAAGAAGACTAATTTTCTTCATAAAGGACATTACAACAGCAATAGAGTTATCCACAGCAGTACTTTCTTGATCACCAAGCGCAGTTTCTGTGCTGTCAGAGAGCAGGGCTGGAACATGTGGCATTAACTTCGTTTCAGGGTTAGCTGTTTGCAAATGGGACATTGGGCGAGAGAACTATGGGCAATTTAGGAATGGGGGAAGAAAACGGGTATGGACGATTGTTGGATGAAAGGCTCAACATGAGCCAGTAGTGTGCGCTTGCAGCCCCAAATGCCAACTGCATCCTGGGCTGCATCTACAGAGTGGGCAGCAGGTGGAGGGAGGTGATTTTCCCCCTCTGCTCTGCCCTTGTGAGGCCCCACCTGGAGTGTTGCATCCAGGTCTGGGGCCCCCAGCGCAAGGATGTGGGGCTGTTAGAGCGAGTCCAGAGTCAGTCCATGAGGATGATCAGAGGGCTGGAGCACCTCTCCTACGAAGAGAGGCTGAGGGAGCTGGTAATATTCAGCCTGGAAAAGAGAAGACTCCAGGAAGACCTCACTGAGGCCTTTCAGTACTTAAAAATGTCTTATAAAAAGATAGAGAAGGACTCTTTACTTGGGTAGATAATGATAAGACAAGGGGGAATGGTCTTAAACTAAAAGAGGATAGATTTAGACTAGAAATTAGGAGGAAATTCTTCACTGTAAGGGTGGTGAGGCACTGGCACAAGTTGCCCAGAGAAGTGGTGGATGCCCCATCCCTGGAGGTGTTCAAGGCCAGGCTGGATGGGGCCTTGGCCAGCCTGACCACAAGGGTGGCATCCTTGCCTATGGCAGGGGGGTTTGAGGTCCCTTCCAACCCGAGCCATTCTATGATTCTATGGAGAGGTCAGAAGAATGAAAAAGCATGTGTGTTAGGTCTTGTCCCTGAGCTGCACCAGTGCAGCTGAAGATGCTTCTCCAAAGGAACTTTACAACAAAGTTCTATTGATGTTTAAGTATCTTTCTGCATAAGTAGTAGCCAGTAAGCACTTCAGAAGATACACAGTTTTTTGCTTATAAAGTGGTGATCAGATGTTTGAGATTAGATTTTTGATACTTCTGATAATTTATCTCAAAGCATTTGCCTTGGAGCCAGGGCTTTGAGTGAAAAGCACGGCACAAACAAATTAAGTGTTAGACAATGCAATGAGCTGGGAGCCTACACCCTATTTTTTAAAATGTCTGTTTAGGGATCTACATTTGGTAACCTACATTTAGACTGAAGTACTTCTGAAGATTTTACCCTAGATCTTCTAGACTCATAACTTGTTAATTTGATGGAAACCTACTTATGTACTTAGATAGACAAAATTAATCTATATTTAATTACTGGATTCAACCCCCCCCCCCTCCCCTCCCAGTTCTTTCTTGTGGGGGAGGAAGGGGAAGAACTGTGTAGTACAGTTGACTTAGTACAAAAGCAGCCTTGGTTTGTGAAACACCAGATTTTTCAGTAGTATGAATCAGATTTAATTTCAGGAGATAAATTAAGTCAAGGTAGTCACTGTCAGATGTTTTGATAAGATTTTCCATTGTGAGTGACTGGAAACAATTAAAGCCAATTGCTTTATTTTGATGGATATCCATTGTTAAGTCTCACATAAATCTGAACTGTTACTGGTTGAGGATTATTCTTTCATTCTACTTGATTAGGCATGAACATAGTAAGAGCAAAATACATTTTTAGGGCAGTTCTAGATTCTAACTATGACTGGTCGCCACTGATGAGCAGATTTCAAGTAGCACAGTTCTGCATGGCTTGATGTTACCATGAGAACCTTAGAAAAGGTACTGTTAGAATAGAGGCATTTCTTTCAAAGAGACAATATTGAACTTCTTGTGTGCATATAAATACATCCACTTTTTAATATCAGGTATAAATTTATAAACATATATATATATATACACATGTAGCTGCAGGTGCCATGGTAATTTGTCCTTTTATTCCTGTTTTGTGCAGCTTAAAGCCATAATAAGTTTTGTGAGATGTTGGAATAGGACATTTTTCTGGATTTCTCTGGAAACAATGGAAGACTTCCACTAAGATTCATGACAGTGCTTCAAATGTGTCCTTGACTGGATGGCTCTGCCTGATTGATATACGGGGATCCTCCTCAGGTTACCATATCTCTGAAAGATGTTCTGACAGAAAATACAGCAAGATTTCTAACATGTTTTAAGCTGAGCCTGTTATGAAATTCTGTTCTTCTAGAGGATATGGTACTAAAGAGAACAAAACAAAGCAAAAAAAAAAAAAAGAACAGAAAACAACAACAACAAAAAGGCAAAAAAGGAAAACAAAAAAAAATGTTTTTCACATTTATTAGAAACCTGAGAAATTGGATGTAGAGCAGTTCCACATAGCAGTTCCACTTCTTCTAATGTGTCTAAGTCAGGATAGCTGTCTACCTTGACTTTCGGTATACTTGGTTAAGTCATATGCACTTCACCAGAGAGATTTGCTTATATTCTTCACTGTCTGTGTACCAGTATCTGACCTCCTGATTAAAAAAGAAAAAAAAAAAAAAAAGGTAAAACATATACTGTGTAAAAAGGAACCATGGTAACATTCATTCTAGAAACTCATGCTGAAATGATTGCGTTATGTTTCTCAGTTCTTAATTTGATCTCATTCAAAATATGGATGTCATTGATACTGCATGAAAATGATAACAAATGTGTTCAGTTTGGCTGGAATACATAGCTTGGTTTTGGAATAGGCTGTTACAGGGAAGTGTTGGTAGTGTACTCAGTCTTCTCCTTTAAATAACTGGACATTACTTCAGCTTTTTTTTTAAGTCTTTTGTCGGTCTCTAGATGATTAACCCTGCTTCACAGCCATGAGCTGCATCAGAAGAACCCTCCACCCTGTATTTCATGTTGTTGCTGAAGTGGTTCATGTCCAAAGAATTGAAACTGGGAGACTCTGGAGTCAAGTGAGGAAAGCTGGTAGTGATTCATGGAGCTCATAAAATTCAGATTTCCCCAGCTTGCAGAGAGACTCCACTGGACTCAGATCCACTAGATGAGTCAAAGAGAGCAGAATCCAAAGTGCTATTTCTTAGAAAAATTTGTTGTTTATGAAAAAAAAAAAAAGTGTATCTTAAGCTCCAGAGGCTGCTTGAGCAATGCAAATTGCATGAGATGAACAGATTTCTCTCTTTTGTCTGCCTGCACTATTCTCAATGGAATATCTAGACAGTGGATGTAAGCCTGAGAGTAATATTAAATATGTTCACCCATTGTGTGAATAAGTTGGTCACTGACATAAAAGACTTTCCTCTGACTTCTTCTGTCATTCTATCAGGATCTGCTCAAGAATAGCTGACTGGACAGTTGCCAAGACTGTACTTGAAATGGCACTTTCATTGTATCAGGATAAGTCTCACTCTCATCTTGTAGATGAAAGTATTCCACAGTGAAGATCTTTGTGAATGTTTCTGGTTCTTTAGCTTTTTATTCTGCATCTGTATAGCTCAAGGTGCAGTAGGATTATAGTAACCAAACAGAGCAGAGCACGAATCACAGCAGCAAGGCTCTGGTCCAAGAGGAAATGACACAGTTTTTTTGGCTTAAAGATGGAAGGAGGCATTTCTTACCACTGTTGCTATTGATGTGTTCATTTGCAGTAGTTAGCCTAATAAATGCATTCTCCCTATTGGCACATAAACTAGATAAAGGGCAAGTTCATTTTCCTGGAGAGCTCCCTGACACTTCCAATCTTCTTGCCAGCAGCACCAGTCCTGGCCTGTTTGAGGAGAGCTTGAGGCAGCTGCTCAGTACTTACCTGCAGTCAGTATAGCACTGAGGTGATGATTCTGAATGGGTCTGCTGTGAAGACGCTGTTAGTATTACTGATGTTTTTGTCTAATGCTGAGTTCCTGGTATAGAACACCATGTTACCAAGTGCCCAGTGGGTGACGCTTTGATGTGACTTGTGGGAGCAAGGTAAGTACTTCTGTCTGAGTAAACATGTGTCAGAAATAATTTATGGGTTTTCGTTTTTGTTTTTGTTTTTCAGTACAACAGAGATTTCACTCTTTTCCTCACTGAAAATGTGAAATTGCTAAATCATATACTGAGTACCCTCTTGCTGCCACCCCCCCGCCAGAGATTGTTAGGTATGGAGAGTTCTGGGAACCGAGCTAAAAGGATGGAAGGAAAAACGATGTGCTGTAATTTCACCCAGGATAGCAGTTAAAAGCATGCTTGCTGTTATTTTAAGGATTTAAAGAACCTGATTCCCCGTAAGTGAAATCATAATCTGTTATAATGTGTCATAGCAAGATGGGCTTTTGTCTTGTAATTGTTACCTGCTGTAAATATTTCAGTGCAAACATCCTGACTAGCATAGAAACACTGCCAACTTTAGGCAGAAATAAGAGTTTTTCTTGTCCTTGGGAAAAAGACAGTATTAGTGTAATCCACTATCATAAACTTTGGTTGTCGCTGCATTTCAAGAGCCTCTTCAAGCAAACTCAAGCCAGTGAAGAACTCTATGAGGAAAAGAGATAATTAATACTACAGCTGCTCTCTGATTAGATGTACTTGTTTCCATTTACTTCCCTCATAGTATGATTCCTGGATGATATATCACAGGGAAAAAAAAAAAAAGTTAAGGAAGAAGTTTTGAGTAACTT
The DNA here is from genome assembly GCF_013377495.2 of Cygnus atratus. NCBI lineage: Eukaryota > Metazoa > Chordata > Aves > Anseriformes > Anatidae > Cygnus > Cygnus atratus. The sequence goes on along the minus strand of NC_066396.1, from coordinate 61,590,426 downwards.
TGCCTTTTATCACTGTTGTATCACAGACAGACACAAAGAGAGGCAATGCTTGAGAGCTGTAAGACACAGATGGGAAGGAAGTGCTGTGTAAATTGCTTTTCTTCTGGCAATTCAAACCAGCAGAGTCAATACAAGCCATTTGTGGAATAGTTTCTGGACCATCTCATAGCTCTTTCATTTGTTGACACTTCTCAGTACCACGATGCTGTGGTGGAGAATCACAATTTTTCTCTGCAGGAAAGAGCTTTCAGCATTCATTGAGTTCAAAGTGCACAAACTTAAGCAAACAAAAGTACTGGCCATTTGGTATTTGTGGAATTATTTGATATCAAGTTTCTAACAAACTTGACAAAACAGAAAGTCATTCTTCAGAGCTGTCTGCCTGCCACTTTAACCCTGTCCATCAAGGTGTGGGTAAAGCACAGCACTTCCTCTACTGTAGGGATGCTTGCTGCCCCAAGGAGCTGTAGGCACCCTCACCTTCCTGGTCCTGTTTTGTGGGCAACAGCTAAGAGCTGCAAATCAGTGCAAAGAAAGTCATCCAGGAATTAAAAATGTTCCGAATAGCTGAACATCCCATTCAGTGAACTAATGGGCAGCTACTGTCAGGGTGCATCAGGGATGGTCTGGTCCTATCTCCATGTAAGGACAAAAATTCCAGTGGTTTTGATGGAAAGCTAAGAAAGTCGAAAGTCGATTTAACTAAACAAAAGACAAAAGATTCTGTCATGACTGAGGAACAAGAGGGGGAAGGGAGAGGATATTCACTGGGTTACTCATGAGTTGCTTGTGCAATAGTGTTATTTTGCTGCTGAAAGGAAGAGATGGAAAAGAGAGAAAAAAAGGAACAATGCAGAGGTAAGGAAAGACTCAGTAGGTGAGAGAAGGAAAGGATCTAAACCCTAAGCTAGCCAGAGACTTTACTGATTAAACGTAAATGAAGACTGAAAAAAATGATAACAAAGGGAAAAGGTAGCTTTTGAAAAGTGAGTAACAGCAGCAAATGCATAGGAACTCCAGCAAACCCTAAAAAGGAAACTGAAAGCATACCATGGGGAATGATTAGGGGCTGTGGTTGTCTACTGATAGCTGTAAGAGTTTACATTCAAGAACAACATTTACTTTTTCATTATGCAAAATTTGCCAAGTCTAAGTCTTAACTATCAAGCATTATGTAGAGCAAAAGCTCTCAGAACCCTGTTTTATGCAGTATGTTCCCTAAACTAAGAGCTTTTTGTGTCCTTATGTAAAAACTCCAATTGCTTTTCTTTATATTTAAGTTGAGCAGGGTTAAAAAAACTGCCACACTGTAAGTTTCACCTCTGTTTTCCAAAGACTGATGACAGGAACAGAAGACTATTAATTTGCTACTGCTCTTTGTTGATACTACTTCTTTGTATGTCCTTTTGTGAAATACCTGTGGTTTTACGTTGCTCTTGGAAACAGTATCAGGAGCAGCACTCACCTGCAGCCCCTGAGGGAGAGCTATGCAGAACCTGGGTGTGTTTGTGCATGCCCGAGTACAATCCCCATCAACTCAAACTGTCCTTTAAAATGGATATCCTTTAAAAAGGGTCTTGGGAGGTAAGCAAGATGAGAACCTTGGATGTAAGTTCTGGATCAGCAAGGGAGTGCCTTCAGGATCCAGTACTCATAGTTTCTGCATCAGCCAGGACTCCTGTGAGCATATCCCTCAAAAAGTATAGATATGCACCAGCAGTTCTTCATGGAGAATTTATTTTCACAGCAATTCCATTTTTGTCTGCTTTCTGAGCCTGGTAGTGTATATCAGATTGGCTTCCAAATGGTGACCATATATCAGCAACACTTGATCACTACTGACCTGGATGAGAATGAAACCTGTTCTAGGGTAAATTGCCCACTGCAGTTTCATAGAATCACAGAATCATTGAATGGTTTGGGTTGAAAGGGACCTTAAAGACCATCCAGTTCCAGCACTCCTGCCATGAGCAGGGACAACTCCCACCAGACTGGGTTGCTCAAAGCCCCATCCAGCCTGGCCTTGAACACCTCCAGGGATGGGGCATCCACAGCTTCTCTGGGCAACCTGTGCCAGTGCCTCACCTCCCTCAGAATAAAGATTGTCTTCCTCATATTCAATCTAAACCTACCCTCTTTTAGTTTAAAGCCTTAAACTCCTTGTCCTTTCTTTTCACTCCCTGACAAAGAGTCCCTCCTCAGCTTTCCTGTAGGCCCCCCTTAGGTATTGGAAGGCTGCTATGAGGCCTCTCTGGAGCCTTCTCTTCTCTAGGCTGAACAACTCCAACTCCCTCAGTCTCTCTTCATAGGAGAGGTGCTCTAGCCCTCTGATCATCCTTGTGGCCCTCCTCTGGACTCGTTCTAATACTTTCATGTCCTTCCTGTGCTGGGGGCCCCAGAGCTGTATGCAGTGCTCCAGGTGGGGTCTCACAAGAACATTTTGTGACTTAAAGAATACATACAAAAGAGTTACTACACTTTTTAGTTCACATTCAGGAGGTGATATTTCCCATTCCTAGTACACCAATTAAAAAAAAAAAAAAAAAAAGGAATTGTAAGTTGTTTCAGAGTTCTACAGCAAAACTCACCGACTTATTTTCAAGTTTCCATTCCTTCCCAAATACCCAGGATAGTCCCACAGATGCAACAGTCTGTCTAAGCAAGCTTAGCAGCATAGTGGTGAAATAAATTCCTGACAAAGCTCCAGCATTTTCTGAAAAGCTGCAGTCAAAGTCAATTGCTTTTGTGTGCTAAAAAGAAGGAAAAAGAAATCAAGCCCAACTTCCTTGTTTGTGGGTGATATTTTTAATCTATTCTCACCTTTTTATTGCCCTCACTACTATCATTGTCAATAGAGTAAAATTTATCTTGGCTGTTAAACTGCACTCTCCAACCTAAATGTGTATTTGCATTTCATACTGCTTCAGAGCTTTATACCTTCATATTGCTGCCCACATTCTAATTTTGTTAATCCTTATACTATTACTGTGAAATAGGTAGCCCCTTGAATTCTTAAACCTTGTGCTATTGACATTTAAAATGGCTTTGTAATTGTTTTCAAATGCTTAGAAAGAAAGGAATAATGACAGAAAGATTGCTTGCTTGCACTTGACCAACATGTCTTAACTAATGTGATAAGACTTTCCCGTAGCAAATTTAACAGTTGAATAATAACATCTTGAAAGTGTGGGTTCAATGGAGAAGCTGACACGCCATGAACCGCTTAGTATGGCTGAAACTGTCTGTAATTTTATATATTTTCCCAGCATTTGGGGATTCTTTTTCTCTTTCCTCCTTCACCCAAACTAAACAGATCTTTTATACATGTTTATGCTAAGTGCCTTAATGGATTTGGACAGACTCTCCCTGATTTCTAAGATGCAGTCATTAGGTGGTTCTTGGAAGCAGGTGCTATTTGTGGGCTGAGCTCTGTTTCCCTGTCTCTCCCTGATAACCTTTTCATCTCTGCTGATGATTAACAATGATGGGGTTTGAGTGACACCAGCACAGCAGCCTCATCTGCACTGCCGGGAAGATTTGTTTCAAACCTGCTTGTCTGTCCCCTTGGGTTTTGAAAAGAGAGGAGAACTGTATGTTGATATAGGCATTAAGTCAATATTTACTTTCAGCTGATTTTCCAGTCTCCTCCCTTACATATTTTCTGCAGGTTAATCTCTCTGCCACCTGTCTCTCCTTGTACTGTTGTGCCACTCCTGTGTCTCACACTGACATGAAGGGGCTGGTGACAGTCCATGTGGCTGAAGTAGATCTGGAGAGGCCAAAAAATGCTGTCCATGCTGCTGATAACCATTTTCTTTGCAGGTCAGCCCGTGATATTTCCAAATGCCTAAGAGCAGACAGTACTGGGTAATCCCAACCTAGTGTGCAACTGATCTCAGCACATCTGTGGTATTTTCTAAGGACTGGGAGAGGATGTCTAGCTGCATGCTGCCTTGTACAATGATACTTGGCCTTGTAAGACATAGATTGATGCAGGGTGGAGCAAAACCTGAGAAGCACTTCCTTTAGCATATGCAAAGCCCGCGGCCACGCCTGCACCTTCTGAACAAAGGAGAGGAAATGATCCCGATGGCACAGGAGCTGTACCAGGCAGGTGTTGATGCACAGGCACCATATGCTACCTCACCGCCCAGCAAATGTGATGTCGTGTAGCAGACCTCCTGCACCTGACATGCACATGCAGATGGCCTGATTGTACTGCTAAGTACTGCTGCCAGCATCTCCCCTTTCCTGGTGGCTGGGACTGAAACAAGGACGCTGTTTGATCCATAGTGCTGGTTACTTCTGTGACACTTCTGTGTCTATTCAATTTCACTGCCTTTGAGTCTATTTTTTTTTCCCCCAGAAAAAAAACTAAATCAGGAATTAATTTTCTCACATCTTCATATTTACTAATATATTTATACAAAAACATTGTCACGAGCACCAAAATTTATACTTACTACCCTTCTTTGATATTTAAAATAGACACTATGACTAAGTTGTTTCATGTAACACTTCTGAAATGAAAATAGGTATAAGGGAAAATAAATATGTTCACAATATTCCTACAGAAATAGTTTATTTGTAATACGACATGAAGTAAATTACTAAAACAAAGATTAGGGCAGTGTATATACCAAATAGGTACTCAAGGCATATGGAAAACATGGTTATCATTAGTAGGGAAATAATAGAAAAAAGTCTTATGCCACCTACTTTCCTTAGACAGCTCTTTGGTCAACAATGCTTTGCTTTTCATTCTACATCAGGGATAATTATGTGGCTGACAAACATTAGGTAATAAAGATGTGTGGTCCTCCTGGGAGTACAGGGAAATGCTGCAGAATGTCGGGGTGACACAGCGAGGTTCCCATGTGGCATGCTTTAATACGATGCATTCATGAGAACACTTGGGAGAACTCACACAAACCGTCATGCTAACAGGATTTCAGTAACATTTCAAATAAACAGTAGTGTTGTTTAGAGGGACGTTTTATAAAGAATCGTGTAAAGGCTTGAGGCTTGCAGCAAGATTTATAGAAAGTTTACATTTAGAGCACTATATCACACTAGAGGAGAAAGATCACATGGCTTTCCCAGTATATCCTCCTGTATAATACTCTTAGTGGCGCAGTGTTAGCACGAGTACTTCTGACAGGGTACATATATCTAATGGAGGCCAACACACCCCATCATTTCTCACCCCTATCCACCATTAGGTCTGTGCATTTATACCAGGAACATTACTGTAGCCAGGAAATGGAGAAGAGGTGGAGAAAAATGTATTGTTTCCCAGTTTTGGCTTTTAGCCATTTAAAAGCAGCATTATTGATGAGAACAGGCTTTAGAATGAGAAAAAGAAAGAAGAATTTAGAGCTAATCCAGGTGTAGTATTTTAACACATCTTTTTCCTCACCTGAAGGAAAAGGTTTTGTTGTTACAGTGCCCTTCACAGAATCAAGTTTCCTTATCACAGAATCACAGAATCACAGAATCGTCTAGGTTGGAAGAGACCTCCAAGATCAGTCCAACCTCTGACCTAACACTAACAAGACCTCTACTAAACCATATCACTAAGCTCAACATCTAAACACCTTTTAAAGACTTCCAGGGATGGTGACTCAACCACTTCCCTGGGCAGCGCATTCCAATGCCTAACAACCCTTTCCGTAAAGAAGTTCTTCCTAATGTCCAACCTAAACCTCCCCTGGTGCAACTTTAGCCCATTCCCACTCGTCCTGTCACCAGGCGCGTGGGAGAATAGACCAATGCCCACCTCGCTACAGCCTCCTTTAAGGAACCTATAGACAGTGATAAGGTCACCCCTGAGCCTCCTCTTCTCCAGGCTGAACAAGCCCAGCTCCCTCAGCTGCTTCTCGTAAGACTTGTTCTCCAGACCCCTCACCAGCTTCGTTGCCTTTCTCTGGACTTGCTCAAGTACCTCCATGTCCTTCTTGTAGTGAGGGGCCCAAAACTGAACACGGTACTCGAGGTGCGGCCTCACCAGAGCCAAGTACAGGGGGACAATCACTTCCCTAGCCACACTGCTTCTTATACAAGCCAGGATGCTGTTGGCCTTCTTGGCCACCTGAGCACACTGCTGGCTCATATTCAGCTGACTATCAACCAATACTCCCAGGTCCTTCTCGGCCAGGCAGCTTTCCAACCACTCATCTCCCAGCCTGTAGCTCTGCTCGGGGTTGTTGTGCCCCAGGTGCAGGACCCGGCACTTGGCCTTGTTGAACTTCATACAGTTGGCCTCAGCCCATCGGTCCAGCCTATCCAGATCCTCCTGCAGAGCCTTCCTACCCTCGAGCAGATCGACACATGCACCTAACTTGGTGTCATCTGCAAACTTACTGAGGGTGCACTCGACTTCAAGACATGCTGGACTTCAGAGGGAGACAGAACTTAGAGGAGGAAGAATATATTCAGGTCTGCTGGGGATAAATTCTTTTCTTTCTAAAGCCCCCAAGAAAGAATGTGAAAAATTACATCTTCTGAGGGCTTGCGAATACAAGAAAACCAGAGGCATACCACACATTTGAGAGTGAATTCTGTTGTCTATATACAAAAACTGTCATTTTATTAAAAGCACACTGGTACGTGCAATGGTCTTTTTACATGCATCATTCTGCAACCTGTATATTTTTTTTTTCTCTGTGGAATAATTTTTTCTGTGGAAAAAAATCTTCTCCCTATGAAGTCCTTTCTTGGCAAAGACCTGATAAGTAAATTTGGCCTTCTTTTATCTCTATGGATCTATCCTTCAGATTAAAAAAAGGGGGATCAAGGCTGAGTTCTCACTGCTTATTGCTATATGTAGTGAAAAGTGATGTTTTTTATATAGAAGTATGTATCAAGGTCCAGTTATGTTCTATGCTATGCAAAAGAATGTCCCTGACATTTGTTAGGACCTGAATGTGAGGGTCCAGAAACAGCTTGAACTGAAAGCAATGTTCACTGCAAAAAGCTTGCTGAATTTTTTGTCTTGGTAGAATGAAGCAGTTCTAAGGTAAAGAGGCAAAATTATGACTTTTCTACAGCCCCAGTTAATTCTTAGGCTTGCATTTGCAAACTAATCAACAGAAATACAGTAGTAAAAGAGAAGAGAATGGGACTTGAGAAAGTGCCTTGTGAGAAACTTGGAAGGTCAGGCAAGATGGTCAAACTGCAGGAATGTTAGACAGTCACAAAGAGAAAAAGGAGAGGAATAAACCACATAAGTTGTGGGAAAATAAGATTTTAAGTAGAAAAACATGGCTGATTTCACAAAGATTTTTGACAACTGAATGAAGATGGGAGTGAACTCAGGCAGGGAAACTTTGGAGGTGATACACATCTTCCTTCATTTTAGGTCACCCATGTTGTGTGTGTCCATCTAATTAACGGAGAATAGAAATTGACTCATAGCAAAGCACATACACCAGTGTTTGGTCAGTTTGATTGTTTGCTGCAGCATACAGACTGAATTGACCAGGACTTCATTGACTATTGTGGGTACAGACACCCAACTCACAGGTAGGTGCCTGCATAGATGAAGTTTAAAAATAGGGGCATGAATCTCACTCTGTTTATCAGTTGTATATTTGCTATGTGTGTAAGAAGGTCCTGTTATAATATCAACTTCTAGGGGAATTTTGCAAAATTGTCGTGTACAGTGCAAGCAGAAAAAACAGGCAATATGCAGGATCCATGGGAATGAGCAAATGGGAATTTGCTTGCACTAGAATAAATTTAGTTCTTTATTGCTCATGAGCCAAAAAAAGTATGGGATATCCAGGGACAAAGATTGTCATCTGTGTTATGTGGAGCCATACGCTGTAATACTTCCCATCCTGCCATTTATTGAACCCATGTTTTCTCTTGGATTTTCTCTGACACAATTTTTTTTTTTTTTCTGAGTGAAGATGGGAAAAACAGAGAACGATGAATGTGTTTGCATGTGGACACATTTGTCTATATATTGAATGTGTAGTTGTATGCAAATTGCCAGCTTGATTTTCTAGGATGCTTAATAGCAACAGCTGAATGAGAACTTTCAAACATCCAATTCACTTGAAAATCAAGCCACTTATTTGGGTTGCTGAGTATAATTTTAGGCCTTCTATTTTGAAATATTCACACTTCATTTTAAGTGCCACTGAAAGAAAACTGCTTGACTATGTTTTAACTGGCACATACCAGCATTGCTGCTGTCCTCAACAGCATTAGATCAGTTCAGAAATTATCCTGGCTCCTTCAAAATGTGCAGAAAATGTAAGTAGATCTCATGGTCATAACTCAGATACATGGTTTCAAGTATCAGAGAGGTCACTCTGTTCCAGATTTTGCATTATGCCCATTGCAATGATGTTAGATCATCCAAGTAGTATTTGTTCAGTCACATCTTAAGGAAGAATTGGACTTCATGCAGTTATCTGAATTGGAATCTGTCCAAGACACCTCTTACATGAGTGAAATCGGAACTGAGTTCTCTCAAAACATTTAATCTGAATTTTCTACATTCAGATCACTTAGATGTACTTTCTTTCATTATTTCCTACTTCTGGCTCTCATATGGGCCTGTGAAGTTGGAATGTGTTAGGTTAATCTCAGCCAATTTCTTTATTTTTTGTCTGGTTCTGCCCTTAGCAAATGGTGGCATTAGACATAACAATAACACACAGTGCTGTGCCTCCGACAGAGGGTAAACACAATCTGTGTAGTTCATTTGTGAGTGATAATCATGGGAATTGACAGTACCAGTAAAGTCCAGGTCAGGACACTTTCAAGGTCCTGTACAGCTCCAAGACAATACAGCTGATATTTGCATTGTGCACATGGTGTTAATAAAGAAGGCCAGTAATTTGAGGCTACACTATAATGCTCTTGTAGTAATTCATGGCAAGAGTAGACCTATAGAAAAACTTCCTGTCACACAGCACATCAGAGTCCTACTTTTTGTTCTCAAATTTAAAAAAATTACTACGTGTCAACAGTTTCAGCACTTCAAAGTATGTAATGTAAGTTAGCAAGAGTTTTCAGTTTCTTGATCTTACAGGATGCCTCTGAGGGATCCATAAAGGCAGTTAAGGAGAACAAAGTTATTGTTAATAGTATTCTGGTTTTAGGGAAAACCACAAGCTGTAAAAATGTTGACAGCTACCAAAAAGACATTTGTATTTTTATCCTTACCTAACAAACAAGTGATGGAAAATAACGATGCACAAATTACAGGTGTCCAGAGGGCAAACACAAATATGACCACTGATTTGTATATACTGTGAAAATTTAGTGGCAAGTGAATTCCCAGGCTAAATAAATCCTCATGGGACAAACTGTAAAAACGAGTAAACTCTGTGACTATCCGTCTTGTCAGATTCAATGAGAATAGATAGCATTATCATGACAATGAATACTTCAATGCCAGGCTCACAGAGTTAACTGCAGAAGACCTTATTCAGTCCTTGTTTGGGCAAAATTCCATTTGCTCAGCAGGAGTTTGGCTGAAGAGTTTGGGATTTGAGAGGCAATGTTTATGAGTTATACAGGAAAATAGCTGAAATAGCAATCTTTGCAGCCCTCCCTAAAGGACTAATATATTTTTCAAGCAGCTGGAAGATTTTCTATAATCCCTCCAAGCACTTTATTTCAGGTTTACAATTATGGCTTCCAATAAATGATTGAAGTTTCTTTCAATTTACCACCTCAACCAGGTGCCTTAATGAACTCTGCGAGAGGGTTCACACAAGTTACAACAGGAGGAGGAATAACCACTTGCTGTAGGCATAGAACAGCTGCTTATAGGGGGTTTGTGGTAAAGAACTGCTCCCGAAGGCTTCCCCCAGTTAGAGAAGGTACTGCACACTGAGTGCAAGGTTATGCTGGTTAGAACATTATCCCTTTTCTCTCACGTCTCCCTCAATATTTCCTGCCTGCACCCTCGGTGAAGATAGGAGGGGGCATAGACGCTTTGTTAGATATATTGCTGAGGTTGATACATGCAAAGATCTGATCCATACTGAAAAACTATTTTAGAGATGACAGACTGAGTAGGAGAATTTCTCTTGCATAGTTTGGTACTGCCTACCAAAAAAGGGTGAAGGCTAGTTTAATTCCTAATATATACCTCCAAGTTTTCAGGACTTTTTTTTTTTTTTTTTTTTTTTTTTTTTTTAATACAGGATTCAAGGATATTTCTGTTCAGTAAAGACTTATCTACAGTTTCAATTCTAATTTGAGAAAGGTTCTTTCTTTCTTTCTTTCTTTCTTTCTTTCTTTCTTTCTTTCTTTCTTTTTCTTTTTTCTTCTTTCTTTCCTTCCTTCCTTCCTTCCTTCCTTCCTTCTTTCCTTCCTTTCTTCCTTCCTTTCTTTCTTCCTTTCCTTCCTTCCTTCCTTCCTTCCTTCCTTCCTTTCTTTCTCTCTTTCTCTTTCTTTCTTTCTTTCTTTTTCTTTCTCTTTCTTTCTTTCTTTCTTTCTTTCTTTCTTTCTTTCTTTCTTTTTCTTTCTTTCTTTCTTTCTCTCTTCTCTCTTTCTCTCTTTCTCTCTTTCTCTCTTTCTTTTCCTTCCTTCCTTCCTTCCTTCCTTCCTTCCTTCCTTCCTTCCTTCCTTCCTTCCTTCCTTTCCTTTCTTCCTTTCCTTTCTTCCTTTCTTTCCTTTCTTTCTTTCCCAGAAGAACTCTGATGGTGTAATATTTCTAATACCCAACCTACAAAGTGCTAAATATTTTCCACTCTTTGTGGCTACTGGGATATATATCATGTCCTGCTTTTATGAAGATGTCATTGTTTTCTTGGTTAAATATTTTATTCTCTTTGGTGTGTGTACTGACAAGCTGAACCATGAACTGACATGTATTCTACAATTAGGGCATTTCCCATGTGGAGGTAGATACCAGCAATATAGAAGAGAATGCTTCATGCACTTCACTTCTCCACTGCTTTATTCCAAAATGTGATTGTGGCATAAAATGTCACTTTGTGTTTGGAGCAAGCCACTATCCAGTGCAAGACTTATTACTGTCCATGTAGGAATAAGAAGAGTGATGTAGATAAGTATCGTTTCCAACATCTGTTTGGCACAGAACTTGCTACTTCTGTCTGGCTTGATCAAGCAACTGTGTAAGCTTATTTGACTTTCTTAACTGTATCAGCTAGCTAATAAAATGTATCAGCTAGCTCTCCTGAAAAAATATCCTTTTTGTAATAGATACCCACAATGGAAGAGTTAGGATTGCATGTAAGCTTATCTAGATGAGCCCTTCACTTTAGACAATAGCATGAGGTCCCATAAAACCAACAGATTTATACTCTGCAGTGACATTTTGGTTTCATTTAATAATGTATAACAGAAGATGATACAAATTTTAAAAAGCAAAAGAAGAAGCAGAAGTTAACCAAGAGTTATTTCAATTGTACATGTCAGTTGTGGGTATTAACAAAGTTATGGCCACAGTGGAATCCACAGAAAGGCAGGGAAACTAAGACACTGGTTCACCATCTTATGGAATCCCTAATATTTTGGAGCTCTCTCCCAGGAAAGTAATGCCCATGTGCAAGACAGAAAACATGATTTCCAGAGATGCAGTTAGTTTTCCATGCAGTAAGATAATTTTAACTGCTCTCCCTGCGCTATCTTTTGTGAGAAGGAAAGAAGCAAGACTAAATGCTATTACTGTTTTTTCTTCTGATAATAATTCTGTGAGGAACCAAGAGGAGCTAAAAGAACTTCTTTACTCCTACTTCTTGGTATCCCATACCATTAACATTGAGTTGAAAAGCTACAAAAGTTCCTGGAATTAGAGACTGCTCTGTTAGCCCTTTGCTGCTTTTTCATGGACATTCCTTTTTCTTTGTACTTTTATCTGGATCTCCCAGGAGAAATTGAAGGGACCTTTGTCTGGACTGTATGACTCCTGTACCAAGAGAGTTATTTTTAAAACTATACCCGGAGAGTTCATGCATTCTGTTTAAAGTGTCCTTGAGAAATGCCTAGCTTTGATCCTGCTTGAACCATTAGTTTTTACTAAGATACTATCTTTATCTGACACTTCCCATCTCTTAAGCACATCTGGGGAATCAGTATGATAGAGCACAGTGATCGCACTATATATTAGTTTGGGAGCATGGATATTATCTCAGAGATGAAAGCACAGAAACACTATGCCTGTACTTACATTCTGTACATCTGCTTTACTCCCAGTAACCAGCTGCAATGATTCACGTAGTAGTGCAATCTTGCATAATTGCCTTTGAGTTGCTGGACTTTCAGAATGTACTTTTCTTTCCTGTTCTTCTTTTTCTTTGTAAGTTTCCCAACTTTGATCATGAGCTTCGCATAACAAACCCGAGAGGAACAAAAATCACATGGGTGTCTCTGGAAATGACTGTGATTCATTATTTGCAGCTGTTGTGTTCTTGGACATCTGTGTTTGGGCAGGACTCAACACAAGACTTTCTAGCAGCATCTGAATTCCCTGAATTCAGCTCTTCTCCTTGTAAGGCTGAATGAAAACTGTTCCCCAAGGCCGTATCCTGTCATACCTTGGAATCCCCTAGGAACCCTGGTCCCCCCTTGGACCATTCAAGTCTGCTTGATACTAGACAAAGACTTGGCAGTAACTGAAAGTCTTTTTGACAATATCATGAGTAATATAATGAAAACTGAACACCTGGGAGTGGTTGTGCTAAATCAGAGTTGAAGTGTGTTTATGTGGGAGATGCTGTGTTCCTGTCTGGGGAATGAGAGGCACACAGTCCCTTCTGACGGGACAGCCAGATGACTGTGGCTCCATGTCTAGCTTTCTGACCTGGTCTGAGAGAGTGAAAATAGGTTTTGTTTAGCAAAACCCATGGTAAGCATTTCTATCTTTCCCATTTCTCACCAGTCCGTGAGCTCCTGAAAGCTACATTGTCTTTTAAGATCCAAAGGGGAAAAAAATGGTGTCTGTGCAATCACAGGCTGATGATAAACACAACTGTTCCACAGAAGTCCAGACATCAGTTCTTCCTTGGGGTTTAATTTAATGGCGATAGAGAAGGAAAGAAATATCAGAATTTTAAACAAGAATGTAGATGTCGGCAATTGTGTGTCACCATATGATGGAAGGTTGGCAAAAATACAGTCCAGATGGGCTCTTCTTCCCTTGACTATATTTCCAGTAATAATGAAATGATCCACTCCTTTATGAAAGACCTCATTGCCAACTCCTTTTACACAGGGTTATAAAATTAGTTTCAAGAGCAGAATGTGAGGGACTTTCCTATGGATGTGTGGAGTTGCTCATAAATTGTTTACTGAGACCCATTATCAAAGAAGAGTGATGTACAAAGTAATGAATGATTGAATCTCACTAAAGGTGAGTAAGAGTTGGCAGTTCTGCCGTGCTTCAAAATCTAAAGCCTAATGGGGCATCCTCCAGGAAGAATTCATGATAGCAATGCTGGATTCAAGGCTCTGTTGCCTAAGCTGACATTCTGCTCTGGCAGCAATCCCACTGCAATCTAAAACTCTTTGCAGAGAAATTGTTTTCCACTGAATACTGGATCAGGCAGTACCATGTTCGTACTGCAGATAAGAGCACAAACTGGCATTACATTTTACAGACTAGTGCTCCCTTTCTCTTGAGATACTTTTTATGAACTGTGAGAAAAATTCAACCAACCTCACTAGAATAGTTTAAGCAAATAATGATGTTGCACTCCTTGGTCTGCCTTCATGGTGACACATGCAGTAAGCTTTGTTAGTAGGTATTTGGCTACAGCTTTTCAACAGTGGTCTTCAGAATTTAGGTCCCCTGTGATCTGTAGTTTCAGGGGAGTCGTATATAGTAATGAAACATGGTGAAGAGCAGGGGGGTTGACAGCAGGGAACAACTCTACCAACTTCTTAATTTGCAGCAAGTGTTGGTAGAGTACCACAAGACGAATCCCCAGAACAACTGCAGTGCACAGAATAGTAAACAAAATTGTTTTATCTGCTGGAAGACAAATTCAATAGCAAAAGTTTGTGTATTTGATCATCATTCAAAGACATAGTTTCTACACAACAAAAGATTTGAACAGACTAGTGTAACTTAGGTCTTGATTGTGCTATGTATGAGCCTCACACTCGGGTCTTGCATTAGGGTCTAGCCTATGCCTAACAAGATTAAAACCGTTTTCCTCTGGGTCATTTTTAGACCTTGTCATTGCTGTCTATCACCAGAATGTAACTTTGCAGTTAAAACCCACTGCCCAAAAGTTGCAGATGGTTTCACTGTGTTGGACATCAGCAAAGTACCCCTGAAAATGCCCAGAAATCTTTCAGTTGGATGGAAGTTGTCTTTGTGGATTTTCTCAGACACCCAGCTGTTTCAGTAAAGTTGAAAACTCTCTACCTGGACAAATTTCTGTGTTGTAGTAGTGAAATTTGTACAACAAATTTCTGTGTTGTAGTCCTAGCATGTCCGGAGATCATAGATTCACCATTTTTACCTCTGGAACCACAAGTGTAGGGAGGGAGACAGACAGATTTATTTCATAATGCAGAAACTGGCAGATGTTTCCTGTGGTTTAACCCACATTTGGGTCTCCAACTAGAATGGGATTGAAGGTGCTGTTATTAACTCCCTGTCAGCCACCCCACTCTGCCAAAAGCCAGTGGGAACTAGACGCCACACACAATCTGATCCTGTCTGCTAGACTTTGGAGGGCAGTCTTCCAGCAAGTGAATTAACACATGGCTTAGGTTTCAGGTGAGCAAAGCTGTTCCAATAGCAGCTTTGGCTGCAGGAAGCATGGCAATTGCTCTTCTGAAAAAGGCATGCAGGACCTCATCTTCAGGCACAGTCCCCTCAGGCTGTGCAAATTTGTCCATGGAGTTTCAGGACTAGCACTTCTTGATGGGCAGGTGAAGGAGGCTGCTGCTTCGAGGGCAGGGGCAGAGTCCTCCATCACAGCTGCTGTTACAGATATTGCTTTCAGAAACCTAGCTCTTTGGCCCTTTCTGTGATTTGAGTTGTGAGTTCAGTTGTTCCTTTTGCATGAGTGTGACCTACATTTTCCCAGCTTTTCCATTCTCCCTCACACTACACATAAGAATTCAGGGCCCCCTACGTGTTTAATTACAGTCTTCATACTAGTGGCCTTCACTGATACACAAAAAATGCAGTCAGGCCCAAATGCTGATGAAGCACTGTTATTAGGGGTGGAGGGTGGTGGTGTGCTACAGAGCAGCATTACGCTCAGTAATGTGACAAGAGCACATGATTGAAGCTAATGGACAAATCACATTCTCTGTGCCCTTTGGGAATCTTAATAAAGAAAAGTGCTTTTTAATTCTTAGAACCATCTCTGCATCATACTTGGGCAAGGCACTCACTTTGCACTATTTACTTATTTTTTTCATGCAGATCTGAAACTGGTTTCATTCTGTTGGTACTAATGCTTTTGGGAGCACTGAGATCCTACTGGCTGAATATTTGGGTAGGTTTGTTAACACAGTAGAGAAATAAAGTTTCTATTATCTTAATTTCTTCCCATTACCATACATTTAGATGTTCTTGAAATGATAAATTGGTCTGAATTCTGTTATACAATGCTCTGTGGTCACTAGCTAAGGAGGCTCAGTTCTAATTTTACAAAGATTCTCAAAGCCCTTCCTAGCCAGAAGGGCTAAAGAGTAAATATTTCTATATTAAATGTAAAGTTATTTAGTTGATGGTCTACAATAACTTTTCTGATTAAATCCTACTCTTCAGGAACATTTTTTTTTCATCAGTTTTATTTTTAAGCATGTGTAATCTTCCTCTTGGGAAAATGAGTTCATTGAATCAGAACATCAATCTTTATCTTTCTCTGGGAATGTCTTCAATTTCTCAATGAATACTGGAAATAAATTCTACCCCCTAACAGGACTGACACAGGAGAAACTGAGAAGGCTTACAATTCCGTCTTAGAAGGCAGGTCAGATCCAGCAGCCATTACTCAATTCTTTGCTTCATCCATACTCAGGCTTCAGTGCTCTTTTTCCCTTTGGCATTTTCCCCTTCTTTCCATAAACAATGTGCTGAAGGGCCAGAATACTACTGAAACTGCAGAGAGAAATGTGTCCAGAAAAGACACTTATCACACTAAATTTCAAGTATCAATTTTTTTAAAAACAAGATTTTCCTGTAAAAAGTCAAATATGTGATGAACATATACCACAGTTTAGCTGTAACCTCATGCTCCTAAATAAGAGTGAGATAAATTATCAGATTTTGTGTTGCAATATGATTTTATCTCCCCATCTTTTATCAAAGAGACTACTGTACATCAAAGTACATTGTATAATAAGGCTGCCACTGAACTGGAATGAGGGCAAGTTGCCATGCTTTATTAATGTTGCTGCTGGAGCTAAAATAGAAGTAAAAAAGCTGTATTCTACCATGTGTGCTCAGTCTATGCTGGGAAATAACATGCTGGAGGGGTTGTTCAGCCTACGGGCTCTGGGGCTGGAGGGATTTTTTCCAACTTCAGTACTTTGTTCTCCAGAGATCACAAAAGAAGCATGAGTAGATAAGACAATGGGAAAGACAATACTGTCTTTTCCTGGAGTCTCTGGTGGTACAGGACTGTAGATGGTTTATGTGGCCATTGGACTAAATGGAACAGATTTTCTTCTGCATGTGTGTTTCATGTATCTTGTTTAATATAATTAGGGCTCAGTTGGCATTTGTCTAATAGATAGAAACACCATGCATTCCAGTCCTGGCTTGCTAAGACTACGGCATTGTAGCACAGCCTGGAAATGTGTTTGTCACAGCCCTTGGCAGCCCTTGGGTGTAGACAGCTACAGGCTCTGTGTTTTGTATTTGTAAGATAAAGTTCACCATGCAAACCTATAACCTACTGCAGTGACAGCTGTATCTAAATAACGAGCAAAAACTGGTTTCTGCTTTCAATTACTTTTGCACAGCATTTCATCTCTTTCCCAGGATTTGTCAGGCTGCAGCTGGAACAAGAATCTGACCCTGAGATCTGCAGTGTGGAAGGTTTGCAGCTCTGTAGTTTAATGCAAAAAAGGATAATATTTCTGTTACTTCGTATTTATAATCAAGGAGCATCTATGCCAAGTACTGTTTTGCTGCTTTGGATGGCAAATACGTAACATTAGATGGTTTTAGGACTTCTCTGAATGACCTTCCAATCGAGAACTGTTTTTTTAAGCTAAGCACAACAGACGCATGGAAGAGCAACTATAAGAAATT
The DNA here is from genome assembly GCF_013377495.2 of Cygnus atratus. Lineage (NCBI taxonomy): Eukaryota > Metazoa > Chordata > Aves > Anseriformes > Anatidae > Cygnus > Cygnus atratus. Next base: position 61,573,211 of record NC_066396.1, on the reverse strand, counting down.
TACAGAAATAAGACATTTTCCCTGAAAACTACATTAAATGCTTCGTGCATATGCTCAAAGTGATCAGTAAAAATGGACCAAATCCTTGTCCCACTGAAGTAAACTCCCATCACACTGGTAAAATTTGGTGTTGCCAATGACTTTTATCGGGACAAGTTTATCAATGTTTATTTGGTAGTACTGTAGACCACAGAATTTTTCAAGGCATCCAGAGCTCCCCTTTTCCTTCTGTTAGGCCACTTAGCCCAGCTGCCATTTTAGTGGTTCTAAAGAGGGTTTGGCAAGACAAAAGCAGTAGCAAGTGCACAACAGAAATAAAAACAGCAAATGTACAACATTACACCAGAAGAACTGCAGAGCTAACAAAGATACTAGTTAATTAATTAATTAATTAATTTGCAAATATTACAAAGCTCTGTCCACTCAGGTGAGGATTATGAGAGGGATACGATACTACAGAAATGGAAATTATTGTTTTTTATAAGCTGAAGAGTTAAAGCAGGTTTTTGTTTATTTGTTTGTTTTCTCGTTTTGATGTTTCCTGGTAAGCTATGAAGTTTTGAGGACATTGACATCCTTGACAATTAGGACAGTGAATCGAATGAAAAAAATGCTATTTTTTGCTGTAGAACTTTGCAGCATTTCTGATTTCCATTTCTAGTAAGAAATTTCTGACAGAAGTTTGTTTTTCCTGCTATAGTCTGTGAATTATTTTCTACTTTTTCAATAAATAGATAATTCTTTTGTAAAGAATACAGTGATTGATATTGCATTTATCTTAGTGTGCAATAAAATGTGTAGTACCGTATTGGTTCTACCCATGAAGAACAGCGTATGTTTAAATTTACATTTCATGTTACATGAAACAAAAAGGTATTTACTCATTGCTATTAAATACAAACTCTATCTAACACTGCTTTATCAGTCAGGTTTGGCATTACATAACCCAATCCTAATATCCAAATGCTTAAATCCAGTATGAACCCAGTACTTCCAGTGCATAGGAGCATCAGTATCAGAACATAGGCACCATCACACACAGGCAGCTCTCCTGCAGTAGAGTAGCGCGGGGCTGCCAGACTCAGAAGCAGGGAGAAGCTGCTTGCAGTAGGTCAGAAGTCACCTTTGGACATTTGGACTTCTATTCTGGGTAGAAAAACAATAAGCTTTCTGGAGCATCTGTATGTATGATAGACATTGTTCTTTCTGGTTTTGTACTCTGTGTCAAAGAGTAGGAAGCATCCTGATAGTTCGCTTTGCCTCAGAAATGGAGGTGATGCTGAGAATTAAACACAAGGCTTCATCAAACACACACACACACACACACACACACACACGCAAAACATACCCTATGAGCAAGTTGCATCCTTTATTAAATGCAGATGCTAATTTTCCTAGGGACAATACTAACACTGAGATTAGAGATTAAACCCTTACTCATACAATCCCTGTTACATTATACCAATTACTGGCATTCATCAGCAGTCTGGTTTACTGGCAGGGAATATTAAGCTCTTACAACTAATGTTTCAGCTTAGGCACTTGTCATCTCAAGAAGCTATTTTGTTCTCCCCCAAAATATTTAAACAAAGGAGACTGAAGAAGTTTAAACTGAAGGTATTGTGCCAACTCTCTGTGGTAACTGCTGGGGCTAATTTGATACGACCCTGCCCACAGATGCCTAGCAACATACCCCTGTTTATGCTACTGCTCTCATTAAGCTTGTCATGAGCTTAATTGCACTCTCAAAGCAAAATAACATTGTTTGCTTATATCCTAGGGCTCAGGATTCAGGCATTTCCAAACAGCTACAGGTAATTAACTTGTCTGCTGTAGAGTGACTTCTACCAGGTTTACACAGTTACTTTAAGGCTTTGGTAGAGCATTAAGCAGATCAGAGTTTTTTTTCTAATCTCAAGCCATTAGGTTTATTAGTATTGTATGACAAACAGATGTCAGATTCATGGCCAATGTCCACCCAACAGTGACACCTATGCTGGTTTAGTGCTGCTGTGTAAAAATGATGGGGAACTTTTGAGTACTAAAGGTAGATATAATGTCAGCATAATTATACATGTCAGCAGAAATCATGACATGGTTCATTACTGTAGTATAGTAAATGTACGGAAAAAGTACTTGTTTTTCAAAATAGTATGTTTAGGAAGAGAGACTGTAGTGATACCTCGGATCTACAAAATATAATGCATAAGGTGTTTTACTTGCCATTTCTTTTCATTTATGGATTAAACAAATGTGTTGCAGGAATGTCCCTTTATGGAAGGACCAAATCCTCCAAGGAGAATGACACTGAGCTAGCCCTATGAAACGCTACAGCATTACTCTGCAGATGTTCAGGTGGGATACTGGCATGTGACACATGGACACCACGATAGAGTCTTGGGAGCATGAGTTTGGGATGAATGTGAAAGAGGCAAATGGCAGCGGACATAACCAGGACATGGGATACATAATCGTCTAGTGCTGTTTTTATTAGAAAAACTGTCTTCTCTTCAGAGATGCTTACTGTTTGAACTCCGCTGGCAACTGGTCAGCCCCGCAGCACAGCAACAGCATGTTGGCATCGCAGGTAGCTGCAACACCCATCTCTGGTGATCCCCACGATAAGCCTGCTTGCCAGCAGGCATCGGCCCTGAATTGATTCTGGACACTCCTGTGTTTCTGTGTCGCCTGGTGCCAAACGGAAGTTCGGTGTCTGCCAACGTACACCACAATGATTTTTCTCTCAGTCAGAAAAACCCACAACAACACGTAAATGCCGGAGATAGCATTTTTTGTCTGCTCGTATACTCCTTAATTTTAGCTGTAATACAGGGTTTATATGTCGGGCTGGTTTGTATGTATTTGTATGTATTTTCTGCTATCTTTATCTTGCAACAGGGGTACAACTAAAGTGCTAAATATTTAAAAAATCCCTAATAAGCAGATAACGATTAAAAATTCAGGTGTGTAGTCCTTCAGACACCTCTGCCTGGAAACTGTGTTTCACTTAACAGGGTATTTCGAAGGATGATGCTAAATGCTGTATGCAGCTTCTAAGTGATAGTATGATGGAGCATGGTGCCATACGCCTTTAAAATTTTCAGTATTCATCATGGAATGCTATTTATCCACCACACATAAGCAACAAACTTTTATCTTGTCCACATAGGGTTATGAGGGTCATTGGCTAAGCAGTAAGAATAATTAGGTGGTTTTCAGTTTGGCAAAAATTAAGACTGACTCATCCACGTCATTTTTTATTGCTGTTCCTCTCTGCCTTATCACTGTTCTTGCCCCCTAATATGTTTCCAAGAGGCACTTAGAAAATGCCCTCAATAATATCCTGTAACTTTGGTTAGCCCTGAAGTGGTTGGACTTGATCTCTTTAGGTTCCTTCCAAAAGAACTATTCTAAATTTTAAATTCCTTTGTTTAGCTTGGAAAAAAAAAAAAGTGTTATATTTTTCAGTCTCTTACAGAAAATAAGAAATATATATGAAGGGTTAGATTCACACTATTGCTTCCCATTTCCAGTAATGGGAAAGGTCACATTTTAACTCTTGCCTCTGCCAGGGGTATTTTACCCTCTGTCTTTCAGGAGAATGTCTCAACATTTAGTCAATGTGGCTAAATTCATTCGTAAATTCATTTAAATTCATTGTGCATAAATCATTTACTCAACATAAAGTCATTGTGACACAAAGTGGGACCAGGAAGTGGGAGGATGCCTGCTGCTCGTTGGGAGGCTCAAGGTCTGGATGTCAGCTGGACCTGTTCTAACCTGAATTTAATTACAGAAGAAAAGACATTTCCAAAAAATACACACTGACAATTTAGCATCTTCAAACCTGCTGGCTGAGACATTTTCTGGGAGGAGGGAAGACCAGGAAATCGTATCTGCATCTCCCATATCCCATCTCACCACTCTAGTCATCAGGCAGTGCTGTCTTTCACTGTGAGGATAATGCTGAAAATATGTTTCTTTTCCTTGCTTGGAAAGTACTTGCTGAGTTGGGCACATATTTGCAGATGTTTCAGGATGGCTGAAGTGCCAGATTTTGGTGAACAAACTCTGCTTGCACACACTGCACCCAGCTGAACTCAAGAGCCTCTTTTGGTCTGCACAGGCTCAGCTGCTCCACTGCCTGTGAGCAAAGAGTCTCATTTCGGAGGCAGACCTCCCATGGTGGGGACATGAGCAGTGTGGGGTGTGTTCAGTCCCCATGGTCAACCCAGCAGGTCTGAGTCAGGACTTGGACCTCCCGCAGGTCCTTATAAGGAGCTGCTGACCTTGCTCAGCAGCAGACACGTTGTGCTTCACCTGGATCAACCATGAAATAGGCTGCTGCCACTGAGTGACACCTCTGCTTCCAGAGGAGCCACCTCTGGTGGTGGCTTTTACTCGAGTCAGTTATAAACCCGTTTGGTGTTCTTCCACGTGTCTGAGTAAATCCGTGGGTCCTGAGCGAGGAAAACGTTTTAACACTGCAACTCAGAAAGGGCCTTCAGAATTCAAAACAGTCTTGTGTAACTTGTGAGGGCTCCTGAAACGCATTTACTCTCTTACTTATTCCATTTTGCTGCCTCTCTTCCCTCCACCGCACCTTCTGCACACCTGGCTGTTAAAAGCAGACATGCGTAAGTGCAGATATGTTTAATGCTGTCTAGACAAGCTCCCTATTAAGCTGGGCTGGGGCAGCAGTTGCCATAGTGATGAATAAATAAGGTCTTGTAGCTGAAAACAAGGTAGAGGTGAATTCATACTTTTTTTTTTTCAATATAGTCGTGATATGAGAGTGAATTTACTGTATGAGAAATGGCAACTCTGTGTTAGTTTTTAACACAAAGAACTATAAATAGAAAGTGATACAGTTTGTTAAGGGCTAGACCTTCGTATTTCACAATGAAGGTGAAAACTCTGAGTTTTGAAAGAACAGCCTCAAAAAAATGCTCCTAAATGCAAAGATCAAGTTTGCAATATCTCTGTTTCTGTTGGGTATAAAGCACAAACTTATATAATGTGCTGCCTTTGTAGCTTAACAGGTGGTAACTTTTCACTGCCCAGAACAGTGAAGGGTCCAGAAAAGCCCTCTTCTGTGTTCACATCATCTCTGCCTGAAAACGCAGCACAAGAGAATTGCTGGGGTAGGCTTCAAAAGAAACCACGACATTTTCTCACAGCAGCAAAGGCCCATGCGAAAAAGCCTCCCATTTTCACTCTATGGCTTAAGACAGAGACACCTCTCACTTCCCATGGAAGACTTTAAGCCGCAGCAATCTACTTGTGGGGTGCCAGTGGGAGGGAAGGAGGCTCGCAACCCCAGCTGCAGTTAATGTGGCTTCACATTGCGTGCTTGCCACGTGGGGCATTTTTATTTTCATCTGAAACTCATGAGATTTGCTTCATTGAAGAGGAAAATGTTACAAGCTAACTGTGCTCAGAGGAAATAAAGCAAGGAAGTGGTATTTCAGATGGTATTATGACATTTATGAGTTCATTTCTCTTTATCTCTTTTACATAATTTCTATGTCAGACTTTCAGACATAGCTGAGCTGTATATTTCAATGTATATCTTAGTGTACACAAGATAGTCTTTGAGGTCTAAGATAAGAAAGAAATATTTTCCACATAGAACAAGTTCAGAAAAATGCTTAGTTATGATACTTAGTCTGAGTACCAATTTTTTCATCTATAAAGTGGAATTTTTCTTGATTTCAGAAGCAGGCAGATGTGGGCTTACAGATTTCAGGATCAAAAACTAAAATAAAAGCCCAGATGCCTAAAACTCCTCTTACTGAGATATATGCCCCACCTCACTTCTTGTTTACTTCAAAAGGAGATGAACAAGCCGAGCATTTCTGGAAAATTCACTTCAAAATGGGAATCACATGAATGCCAAGTCACCTGAAAATTCCAGGGAACAGACTGACAATTAAATAGATTCTTCTAGACCACTCAATCTTAATTGTATGTACAAATATTTTAGAGCTAAAGCTATAAAAAATAACAAAAGTAGTGGTGATAAATATTAGTACATATGGATGAAATACCAATATTTTCTCAGCCACAGATGTAGTTTCAGTAATGTTTGATTGTTGACTAGGATGAAACACTTACTATGATAAATTACATTTTCACCCATTTCTGATGTTATCTTTTGTCCAGGGTCAAAAGTTACCTATTTTTGGTTGCAGTTAAAAACTATTGTAGGTGGAGTGAGATGGGTAGAAACAACTACAATTTACCCTAGCAAAGGCAGTATAACATAAAAAACCTACGTTCCTAAAAAGTAGAACTCGAAAAACTTCTGTGACAGGATAATTGAATCTATAAAAGTTCTGCTGCTGCAAAAGCATTGTTGGTTAGCTATACGTATGCTTTCCTGTCTCCTTGCCAACATGGTTATGTGGGTAAAACTTGCTGGTGTGGCCTACAGGTTGACATTGAATGTGTACAGAGAGAACTGAGACCTGCTCTGCTGCAGGGTTAGACAAACCCAGACATTAAGGACATTTCCCTCTGGAGTTTCATTAAATGAATTTGGTCAGTGATCCTACTGAACTGTAAATACCCAGATTAGTAATGTTGTAATGCGTGTAGGCATTTTGCTCTTACCGAGGATGTATCCATCTTCTCTGCAAGAATGCATTTCTTAAATTCTGCAACATCTATCACTATTATTTTGAATAAATGTTCCTTTTCAAGGATTATCCCCATCATCATGAAGACTGAGTACCAGGGAGAGCTCTGGATTATGTATTTACAGTATATATATCAAAGCCTCATTTTCAGGGCCTCAGAGACTCTGAGTTTTGAAGCTGTTCTCAATCCAGTTTTGTGCAAAATGGGAAATAATGTCTGTGCAAATGCCTCATTTTTGACCTAAGATTTTAACAAACATAAAAATTGCTAGGTGCATGCCTCTGATTTCAGCATGTCACTAAATTTGAACATTTTTGACATAGTATTATAGGTACACTTGTTTTTTCTGTATGTTCATATGTACATTTCTCAGTATATATGCGTTTACTGAAGTACATCTCGCTTGTTGGTGTTTGATTTATCTTCGCTATTTCTTTTAAATGATTTTTTTTTTTGGCTTCTAAGACTCAGATTATAATTTATTATTGTCTAAGCTTTTAAAATTGATTAGCATCTTTTCTCAACAGAAGTAGAAATAAAAGCCAATGCATTTTGATTAACCTGTCATAATACAAAAGTTTTTACATAATTTCTACAAAGTTTCTACCAAGTCATTCTTCAAAAAAATTACTAATAAATAAATCATAATTTTCCCCAACCTACACAATTTTCAGGCAGGTTTTACATCTGCTTGGATAATCTATTTTGGAAGCTAGTTTATTTTGCTTGCAGTTTTACTTTGCAGAGAGCAAAGCAGAGCTTTCTCAGATATCTAAAATATAGTGATTGCTAGAAGCCTCATTCCAAATGCTCAAAGTCAATAGGAATCTGGCCAGCTTAAATGAGTTTTGGGCTAGGTCCAAGGTGAAACATAAATAATTCACTAACTGAAGAGCTCCACAGTCTTACTGAGTACCTTTTTGGGTACACTTGAGGAAGGCACCATACTCCTGTAGCGTTGGCTGGTTTATCCCAACACAAATACTACTACCAGAGTGGTATGTAATAAAGTCTTAAGGCAAGTTTTTTTCAGGGTTGTTTCATTTAGCACTGATTTGTTTCTCAGAAAAGTGGAAAAAAAAAACACAAAAAAACAAAAAACAGAAATTTGCTTCAGGAATACACTAGTGTAATTTACACTTCCTAAAACACACGGTGACTTCATGTAAATCAGTGATTACAGTTGACACCTTTGCTTCCTAAAAACTCGTGTCTCGTTTTACATAGAATTCCTTATATAACTTTCCATTGACTTTTCTGCAAAGATTTTATTCATTATGTGATTTTTCTCCTCTACTCCAGTGCACAGAGGGAATTGTGTTCAGCCTCTTATTCACGACCAAATTTTGGGCTCTGGAAATCATAAACCAGAGAGTAGTGGAGGAACTGACATAGTGTAAAAAAATCACCTTCAGTTCTAGAAGCAAGGCAGTCTGTGTAGTAGTGGGTGCCTCAGAAACAACACTGTCCAGCTAAGGCATCCTTCCTATTTCCTACAGGATACTTTCCCACTCTCTTGTACCTTTTCTCTCTGTCCTTAAATATCTCTGTCAGGTTTTAATAAGAAATAGAGAAATAACCAGTGTTCCAGTTTCCTGAAAAGCTTGACACAAGGAATGAAAAGGGAAATTGTGAAAGGAAGAAATGGGGAAAAATAACAGCAAAATGAATCACCTGGGTTACTGAGCCCAGCCTTTTACTTTAGCACGTAACAGAACATACAAACTCTTTCAGAAATATATCAAACTCTGTGTTAAACATTGGTGCTATCCTTTACTCATTCCACATCTGAAGAAGAGGTTGTTCCAGAAACCTGTGTTCACTCCTAGCACATTTCTGGCTACCTCCAGCTTGCCATTTGCCATTCCAGAGTGCCCTAAACAGAAAGGCCGTGAGCAGCTCTTCTCCACTGCAGTAAAAATGCTGTCCTGTAATGGAAATGGCCTCCTACCTCTCTTTTGCTCTGTATCTGTAACCTTCATCTCCAGTCTTGGGTCATTCTGAAGGTGAACTGTACCATCAGTAGTAACATACTTTCTTGAGTCACAGCAGTGAGCTCTTCCAGAAATGTTATGTAACTCGTAGAAATAACGCTGAAAATCATCTTTCTCTTTCACCTGCTTGGAGATGGTTAATGCTAGTAGCTGTGGTTAACAGCAGTTCTTGCATGATTTGGTTTCTTTTTATCTAGAGAAGCTCCAAAAAGGTCAGTTCTCTTCTGACATTAGAACTAGTGTCTGTCTCTTCTGCAGTGTGATGAGTTTCTTGTAGAACTCCACAGTCTTGGAACAACACGGGCAACCGAAAGTCCTGAAGTTGACTAAAAATGTTTCAAAAGCCTAGGCTTCAGATAACTTTAGTTAATATGAGCTCAGTAGTAAAATTTATGAAATACTGTAATATTGCTTGACAAAATATATGTGTGTATATATATATATATTTCATTTATCAGCTGATACAAGTGTGAATTCTTCTTTTGCTGCCATACTGGAGTTATGGTTCTGCCATGGCTTGTTTCCTTTGCCCGTTGTAAAATGTATATGATGTCCTAGAGCTGCATAATAAATCATATAAGAAGACGGACCTAGACTCTTCACAGTGGTGTCTGTGAAGAGGAGGGGAGACAGCAGGCACATGAGTTGAAATAAGCAGTTCATACTGAATTTAAGAAAAAAAACTTTTTCCCCATGAAGTCAGTCAAGAGGTGAAACAGGTTGCCTAGAGAGGTTGTGCAGTCTCTCTTCTTGGAGTTTATCAAGCCCCAGCTGGACAACGTGCTTGAAACTGTTCAAGAGCAACCCTCTCTGGCCTCAGAGCTGACTCTACTTTGAGTAGGAGGACAGCCTATAGACCTCCCAAGGTTCCTTCCAGCCTGAATTATTTTGTGATTCTGTGATCTGAAATAAAAATAACCAGACAGGTTGCCACAATTTCAAAGCTATTAAATAATCTTCTGTTACCAGCAAACAGACCCCTCTCCATACCAGACTGGCAAGGTTAGTGTTTAAATAGATGTGCCACAATGCATGCTATGATGGACAGATTATGCATGTGCCACCCAGTTCTTAAATAAAGCAGTTTACATGGCATGATCATTCTCTTGTGAACATACACAGTCTGCTCGTAGATATATACATATATATAAATTATTTTTCCCTGGGAGCAAACACACCTAGTCATAATCTTATAGGCAAGAAAAATGCAGGTAAGGAAAATTTTCTGGAAGAATCAAAACCTGCACAAATTTAGACATTGCAGAAATTCAAATTTGTGAATTATAACATGGAGGAAACACTGAATCCCTGAAGTAGAGAAACCCAGAATTGACCAGGCAAGAGGAGACGTGCTGTGGTAAACACTGTCTGAAGACTTCAGTTCTTTTTAAAGCATAATTTAAAGAAAAATATATTGTAGTCCTGCAGATTGAAGATGATAAAGGGCTGCAGAAGTGCACTAAGGTCACCCTTATGGATAAGGCAGTCTCTTGGCTCATAAATACCATGAAGCATTTCAAGTCACCATGGTTACTTTAGAATGCAAGCTATAGTTATTATTCCAGTAAAATCCTGGGTCTGTGAACCACTCTAAGATAAGAATAATGAACCTTTCATTAGTTGGGCAGAGACATATCATTCTACCTCTCAGATTGCATAACTTCCATTTCATATGGGGGGAAATTGAGTTATGCAGCTTGAGTCTGAGCACCTGTGATTCTCAGGCAATTGCAAAGTGGAGACATGAGTTGCTTTGCCAAAGATGAGACTAAGGGCTTTACTGAAAGCCCATCGAGTCCATCTAATGCAGAACCATGCTTCCAGACAAGAATGTCACTGTAGGCCAAGGCCCTCGGTAGCGTAATCCAAAATAAGCAGTACTTTTCTCCATGACATATATATGTATAGATATATACATATACATATAAAAATCCAGATTAAATGAGGAGTATGAGGGGTTCATCTGTGAAAAATCAGTTTGTAGTTAATCAGCATGACCTGTGATGTATCTTGGAAAAACCATGCTCCTGATAGGTGTTAAATTGTTACAATCTGTAAGGAAAAATTCAGAGGGAAAAGCTAAGAGCTCGGTTTATTTCTTTAAAAATAAAAGTATTAAGATACTCTTTATGGTTTATTATTTCATATGTTATGTTTATAGATGCAGAAGGTTTCAAAGTGAAATGGATGTGGTTTTTTGTTTGTTTGTTTGTTTTCCAAATAGACATTTGCCAAGCAACTTTGAAAAGTGTTACCCAGAACCTCTGAGCAATGCTGGAAAGAACTTGACTCCCCCCGCACTGTAACTATACTGTTACTGCTTTCAAGTAGAAAATCTGCAGACTTATGACTTAACATACAGAATTTTTCTAGTCATCCAAAATATGTTTAAGGGAAAACACATGGCTGTTAAACATACAAAATGAATTTCAATCTACACACTCTATCTTTTTTACTATTTTAAGCTGCTGTTGTGTGGAAGTACAAAGTCTGAATTTAACCTTTTCACCATTAACCATTTCCAGAACAAGAGACTAAGATGAGGTAAATTCAGGATTATGGCTTTGTCATAGGGTCAAAGAGCAGAATCTGAGTAGTGTTAGAAAGCACTGGTTTAATAACAAATAGTAGCAGTAAAGTGAATAAAAACGTACAAGAATTTTTATTCTCTGTTTATTTAAAGATTGGAAACAGGATCTTTATTGTGATAATACACCAGTTCGTGGTATGTAGTGGTGTAACAGAAAAGGATAATGAGACTGTCTGGATCTATTATGAAAAACAATACAAGAGCAAAAGGCTCGTGGTTATGTGTATCTCCATACTGCTCACAGAGTGTCACAGCAGCATTCTGAAGGGGCCTTCTCAACTAGTCTGCATTGCTTTTTAGTCCACCACATTTCTATTGTTTCAGGAAGTGAGAATGTTGGTTGCTCCTGATCATATTGCAGGCATTAAGTGATACAGATATCTGCCTGTTATGAACTAAGCTTGGTCAACCAAGTCTTTCATGCACAGTTGTTAACCATGTATCAGGTGAAAATCTGTTTAGATTCAAGAAGAATGATCTACTGAAGATGTACATGACCTACAGCTAAATATTAGACTTTGCTGCCTGGTTGAATTTTTGCCCTTTCCCTCTCTCCATCCTCTTTACCTTTCAATTTTATTTTATTTTTTTGCAGGAGCAGAAAACTTGCTTTAAAGTATAGCAATTTGGCCTGAGGCATGAACATGACCAAATGCAGATAGTTAACAGTTAATTTCTAATAGTTCAAGCAAAGGGAGGTTTGCACATGCTTATTGTAAGACATCGTTATCAGCCTGTACTGATTGAACAAAAGTAAAAGTGCCAGACATCACATTGTTAAGTGGAGACTTACCAGTTAAATCTATAACGGTTTTCAGGTGATAGAGAAAACTATTCAGTTAAACGAACAGAACATTTTAATCATATAAAAAGTACTGACATGACTCGCAATATTCAATAACATCTCTTCAAAATCATCTTTGCATCCTATCTTCGTGTATACAACACTGAATCTTAGCATGGAGATCTCCAAGGAGGAAGAATTCACAACCTTCTTGTGCCAGTGCTCCTTCACCCATACAGTAAAGAAATGTTTCCTGATGTTCAGAAGGAGCCTTCTGTGTTCCAGTGTGTGCCCATTGCCTCTTATCCTGGCACTGGGCACCATTGAAAACAGCTTGGCTACGTCTTCTTTGCACTCTCGCTTCAGGTATTCTTCTACACTGATGAGATCCCCCAAGCCTCCTCTTCTCTAGGCTGAACAGTCACAGATCTCTCAGCCTTTCCTCACAAAAGAGGTGCTCCTGTCTCTTCATCATCTTGGTGGCCCTTTGCAGGACTCTCTCCAGTAAGTCTGTGTCTTGTACTGGGGGTCCCAGAAGTGGGCCCAGCACTCCTGGTGAGGCCTTACCAGTACTGAGTAGAAGGGAAAGATCACCTTTCCTCAGCCTGCTGGCAATGCCTTGCTTGATGCAGCCCAGGACACTGCTGGCCTTCTTAGTGGCAAGGGCAGATTTCTAGCTGATGTTCATCTTGGTGCCCACCAGGACCCCCAGGCCCTTTCTGCAGAACTGCTTTCCAGCTGGGTGGCCCCAGCACATGCTGGTGCCTGGGGCTGTTCCTGCCAAAGTGCAGGACTTCGCCCTTCCCCTCGCTGATCTGCATGAGGTCCCTGTCAGCCCAGGTCTCCAGCCTGTTGGGGTCCCTCTGGGTGGCAGCTTGAGCCCCCGGTGTACCGGGCACTCCTCCTGGTTTTGGGCCATCTGCAGACTTGCTGAGGCTACACTCTGCCCCATCATCCTGATTATTAATGAAAATGTTGAACAGTATAAAACTACAGAACAAGGTAGTATTACTTGATACTGTAAAGAAATCTGACTGAATGCAACCCTTCAAAGCTCAGCTTTGTCTGTTCACTTCAGCAGTCACCAACCATTCTTTGCCCCGGTAAAGGCTCGGAGCCAAAATTCTTCAGATTCAAATCTGTTGTGTCTAGTATTTTATCAAAAGATCAACATCATTAATTTGAAATACTTTTCAGAGTGTTTCAGTAGTCAGTTCAGTCAGCACATGCTTTCTTTGAAGAAATGAAAGTGCTCCAAGTTAGACAACATGAAGCATAACATGGCACTCTAACAGACAGAGCCATTTCACAATCACAACACTGATATTACTACAGTAGGAAGAGTGGTAGAGCATGAGCACAGTGTCAGAATTGCACCCTTACTGTTAACTGCAATACGAATATAATTACAACCTTATAACCACGGCACAAAATGAACGGTGGTATTTTGTGTACAAATAAACCTGAAAATGTTTTTCAATATGATATGAAAAATCTCAGTCTTTCTATTGTTTCTGATATGGTTTGCACTGTAGCATCAATAAAGAGCACAATAGGTAAAATCTTTCTTTTCGTTGACAGCTTGAGGTCAGATTTTTGAACAGAAGGGAACTGAACAAAAATCAGCAAATAATAAAAAGATATGACAGGGTCCTCACTGAATATCTAAGTCAGTATTAAGTCATAAAGTGGACTCTTCGAGGTTAAAAATGGCATTCCAAGGTCCTAAAATCTATAAAAGGTTGGGGAGTCAGGTCGTGTCCTGGGCACCAAAGATAAATAATACCAAAGATTGGTTTGAAGTAAAGAAATAAAATAGCTGCAGAATGAATTATCATGATCAACCATACGAACCTCTTATATTACACAGGCTATAGGTGTTAACTGAACTAATGCTCTATTTCCACTCATAACTAGGCTCCTGGACAACAGCAATTTGCACTCAGATGCTGCGGCTGGGTTTGGTTAGTGGCTCTGCCATGAGGGGCAATGGCCTTGCCAACTACACAGGAGAGGCAAGCAGCATTACTTTCCCCACTCCTCCTTAAGTTTCCTCTAACCAACATGGCAGGACAAGACAGTGGGATGTTGCTCAAGCTTCTGAGACACTTGCTGTGTTCTGGTGAGCATGATGAATTCAGCAGTGTCACCAACACCACTTTGGTCAGCTGTGCTGCAAGCTTTCTGCTTCTAACAGCCATTGTGACAGTAAATGGTGAGCTTGTCTGTGTAACCTGGCTCTGTCAATAGCTGAGGCCTCTGAGGTGAAATCTCTTGTATTGGCCCACACTAATATTAAAAAAAAATACACTCCACCTGCTTGCGTCCCAGCACCTTCCTTGAGACTCTGCTGAATAAGGTTTAGACAGGGCAGTGACTATCACTGAAGTGTTTTTTTCCTGTATCTGTCAACAAGAGCTACGACACCAGGGAATGATGAAGTGCAGCGAGGACCATTCTGCTTTGCTGATCCATCCCTGTCATTGTGCACCGCTCCCTGAGAACTTTAACAGCAGCTCTTCTAATTCTAGATATGAAATTCCTGATCTTTTTTAAGCAGTGAATGGCCAGGAGCCATATCGCCTTGCAGTACACAGCCAGCTATTTACACACAGCTGTCAGTTAGCTGGGGTTTCATCCAGTGAGCATAGTCCATGCAGATTTTGAATTTCTCTCACTGTTTATTCAAAATGTCATGAGCACCAAGTCAAACTCCGAACAGAAGTCATTGCACCAACTTTACTGCTTTATCAGCCAAACTTGTAGTCTCAGTCAAACAACTATATCAAGTTACCATATGCAAGATAACAGTTTACCTCTCTGGCAGTGTAAATAAACCTTGAAGCGTGTGTCGGTCATACCTGCTTTGGAAATGTAAAAAGCAGCCAACTTGAATTACAGTCAGGATCTTAAATCTTTTATTAGGCACAGTTGGGTGAAGATGCAAACTTATTTTTAAATACAGAAAAAAACTTAGTTTTTAATAAAGTGAGGAGGAATGGTGTGTGTTCATTGCCTCTGCAGATCAGGTTGCTTTATAGGTGTCACTACAGACACTAGCACTGGCAAATATTGTCTCCACTGGTTGCTTTGCTTGATCAAATGGCTTTTAACTCTAATCAGCTGTTCCCATGTTGGCCTCTTAGGAGTGGAGCTTGTCCTGCTCTGCACAATGCATCAAGAGAGGCTTCTGGCAGCCCTACCCATTTCTCTGGCCGTCCTGTTTCTGCTGCTTCAAGGCCCCATGTACTCGTGTATTGCCTCCCTCCTCCCAGGAATATCAAACAAAAACAAACTTCTGCTCTTAGTTACCAGCTTCTGTTCCTTTGGCTCTCCTCTTTTTTTTTTTTTTTCCTTTTTTTTTCCTTTTTTTTTCCTTTTTTTTTTTTTTTCTATAAGTCATTATTAAAACTATCCATTTACCAAACCACCTCTGAGAGGCACCTGGGCTGGGGGTCCCGCACCTGGACTAGGGCAATCCTAAGCATGAATACAGGTTGGGCAGAGGAAGGATGGAGAGCAGCCCTGTGGAGAAGGACCTAGAGGTGCTGGTTGATAAGAAGCTCAACATGAGCCAACAATGTGCACTTGCAGCCCAGAAAGCCAACAGTATCCTGCGCTGCACCAAAAGCAGTGTGGCCAGCAGGGTGAGAGAGGTGATTTTCCCCCTCTGCTCTGCTCTCATGAGACCCCACCTGGAGCCCTACGTTCAGCACTGGGGCCCCCAGCACAAGAAGGATGTGGGTCTGTTAAAGAGAGTCCAGAGGAGGGCCACAAAGATGATCAGAGGGCTGGAGCACCTATGAAAAACAAGGCTGAGAGAGTTGGGGTTGTTCAGCCTGGAGAAGGGAAGGCTCCAGGGAGACCTTATAGTGGCCTGCTGGTACCTAAAGTGGGCCTACAGGAAAGCTGTAGAGGGACTTTATAAAATGGGAGGTAGTTATAAGACAAAGGGTAATGACTTTAAACCAAAAGAGGGTATATTTAGGTTGGATATTAGGAAGAAATTCTTCACAATGGATGTGGTGAGGCATTGGAGCAGAAAACCTGTGGATGCCCCATTCATCAAGGCCAGGCTGGATGGGGCTTTGGGCAACCTGATGTAGTGGGAGGTATCCCTGCCCATGGCGGGGGCGGGGGTGGGGGGGTGGAATTACATATTATTACTTATTATTGGAATTCATTTTTAATTAACAAATTAGATGGTCTTTAAGGTCCCTTCCAATGCAAACCATACTATGATTCTATGGTTCTGTGACTCTATGGTTCTATTATTCTATGATTCTTTGATTAGAAATCGTTGTTCATGTCAAGCCTGATGTTGACCACAACACCTTTTAAAAAAATCCCTTGTGCTTGTTTCTCATGGGCAGTCTCAAGCACAAGATGCTTTTGCCCAAGAAAAAATGTAAAACTACTTTGACAAGATGTTTTTGACATTTAGGACTTAGAAAGGATATGTTTTACATTTGGGGGCAAGTTCTAATATTTTAAAAGTTTTTTAAATGGCTTATAGTTTTCAAATGCATCTCTTAGTAGTTCTTCATAAAAATAACACCCAGAATAAATTTAAAATTCTGGAGCTTTTCCCTGTTACAGCTTGAGATTGCTCTGATCTGACAGTATACATTTTTGCAACTGCATTTTTGCATTTTTGCACACTGCATGACGTGATCATCATTTGTTTATAAAGACAGAACACTTGTCAAACATGCTATGCATGAATGATGGAAAGGGTCCAAAGAAGGAAATTTAACATCATCTGAGGCAGTAATACATCCAACAATTAACTTGAAACTTTCCTACTGCCTTTCAAATGTTATTCCACAGTTTTAAGACTGTTAAGGTTGTTCTTCTATTTCTATGCTAAACTTTCTCATCAGGGTTTCCTTTCTTCTTTTTTTTTTTTCTTTTTTTTTTTTCCTTTAGAGATAGAACTTCCTTTCCTTGTGTAATGCTTTCTGCAGTGGTAAATAATAAGCTTTGTGCATTCATCAGAGTTTAGAGTTGCTTATGAAACAGCTGTACATGATGTTGGAGTACACTGCCGAAGTTAAAAAAGATAACTCCAAAAGGAACATCATAAACAAAGCTCTTTTTAAGTAGTGCCAGACACAAATCAACAAAGCTTTCACCAAAGGCCACTCGAAATGTATTATTAACTTATTAGTAGCAAGTAACTATAGTCATCTGCGGAGGTGACAGCACTCTTGACTGTAATGTGCAGCTTCCTAGGTACACAAAGCTCTTCTGCTGCCAGTTCCCCCATCTCCTCTATCTAGCTTAAACACTTTTGTAGCTGATCAAGAGGAGAAAGTGCTAGTTTTAAGAAGTAACCATTATTATTACCCTTGATAAAAATATTATGTAGTTAAAAATAAGCCAGAGTAAAGGAGGCAGAATATTGCATTTTTATGCTATAATGTAAGAATGTAGGAGTGATCACAGTATTTTGTTCTGAGATCAGAAGTCCATTTCACCCAACACTGGTGAAGGTGGCAAAGCAGGTGTATTGGCAAAACTGCAAATGCACGAGATAAGCTCATACAATATTCTACAATGGATATCTGGCAGATGCCAGGCAGGTGATTATCTCTCCAGAGCCAGAATCAGGTTTTCATTCATCAGTGTAAAATACAGAGTAACTGACCTGCTGGTAAATTGAGGAAGTAGTTTGTCATTAGGACTTTTTTTTTTTTTTTCAAAAAAGCATAATTTCTTTATATGGCATGCTGGGATTGCTGAATCCCAGGTTTACCAGTGGCAACAAAGGCAGAGTTCTGCAAATATACATGCACAAGTCTTCAAGGAAGCCGCTCTGTTCACCATTTTAAGATAGACCTTTTAACTTCTTTTAACTTTAATCCTTTGCTGCCTGGTTCTTTGGCTGCTATTATGAAAAATACCAGGAAAAAGAGAGAACCATTTGATGGAGGATAATGGACTGAAGCTTACTTTCTCCAAAAGTGAGTGGGAATGAATGAGAGATATGCTATGGGGGAACAGAGTCAGAACTCTTTCCTGCAGAGTAAAACAATATGGCTTTAAGTGAAGTTCCAGATATACGCTGCAGGCATTTGAAAGAGAAAAAAAATTGAACTGTGATACAGATTGTCATAGAAAGCATAGTGCAATGTTAGAAGAAAAAAAAAAAAAGAGAATCATGGGGCAATTGAATTCTTACCATCTCTTTCTGTAGTGAGGAAGCTATGACTCATTATGGTTAAAGGGAAAAATTAATTTTTGGTTTTGAGCCCATGAATCTAGCCAAAGAATGTCATTAATTCCATACCCATCATTTCCACAGCTTCACATTTTCTTGATACTAGGCCTGAAACACTCTAAAGGAAATGTAGTCTATAATAAAGAATTAAAGGTCCCTGAGCTGTAGGAATTTCACTTATTCCTTAGGTACCGTTGGGTATATTGGTTGATTTTTATATATTCCTCATACACAAATATTTATTTTTGTGTCTGACCCTAATTGTGTTCCCTTTTACAACAACTTTTACAGACCTTCCTTTCCATATCTGGTGGCAGAAATTTCAGAGGTATTTAATTATTTTCTAACGTAATGACAATGATGTTGTTGTAATCATAGAAATCATAGAAACTCTCAGCATGATTGGCAATGGTGGTCCTCAATATTTTGGAACTTAATCTAGAATGAAATTTCTCTCATTGATTGTATTTAATTCCGTTATAGTGAGGAAAAAAAAAAAAAGTAAAAATCCAGACATTTGAAAATAAACTGACAGAATTGATATGGAGCAAACCCCTATCTTCTAATCCTGCTTTCAAGAATTGGTAAACTGGCAACAACTGATCCTCTGTTCTGACATTACAGTCAAATTAATTTTAATTTTAAACTCAGCTTTATAGCTAGACTTAACCTGGGCTTATCCTCCTCAAGTGTTCACTAAGCTAATCTTTGAAGTTCTCACTAAATGCTGAGAATAATTGAAAGCATAGCCCATAACAGAAAAACTGTAGTCTACATTTTTAATTAAGTGAATTCTCATGAATTCAAATTAAATAGATTGTGTTTATTTAATTGACCTGAATAGAAAGGCTCATCTCTTGAACCATTACTTGGAACAGCATTAAATGCATTGTCCTCTCCGCAGCCACTAATGTGAATGAATGCTGCTTATAGTAGTGAGAGTTACAGAGCTGGTCTGCATCTCAAGTTTCTTAAACAGAGCAACTACAACAACAATACAAGTGCATATATCAAAATGACATTCATCGAATGTCAACGTAAGTTAGGAAACATCTCAAGTTGGTTTGACACAAAGTACACAAACGCTCTCATATTTGAATTCAATTTAGTTGGCTACTTAACAACAACAAATCTCATGATCTGCACTTTAATTTTTCTTCTTAAGTTTACTCATGTCTAAGACTTTATCTGCTGTCTCCTCTTCATGCTCTTGACCTCCTTCTCCAGGGACATGCTAATTCTTCATCCTGGCCAGCAGAACAATTGTTTTCCAGTCACTCTTAGAGTTACATGTGCTCCCTCTGTTTTCAAGCACCTGGGTTTGCTGTACTTCAAACCCAAGCTGCAGATTCTTTTGCAAATTTCTGAACCTGTGTTTTTCTAGTCATTGATCATAATTTCCTTGAAAGAAAATTTGGCAATGGAATACAAATCATACCAAACTTGCAGCACTTCAGTTAATGGTGTCTCTGTAATATTCAATGGCAATGTTTCCTCTGTCATGTGACAAAGAAAGCTTTACAATGACCACATATAAGATTGTTCTGAATTCAGAAGATTCCATTTTCCAGGCTTGAAAATATTGCTCTGAATATTTTGGCAATCCAGCTGTACAACAGGAGCACTGACTGATTTTACAGAGAACAAAAGGTCAAAGTCAAGCCAAATTCTAAATGTTTAGTCACACAATACTTGCTTAATACGCTGACACAAATTTTCTTCAAAATTTAATCTACCAACTATGAATGTGCCTTTTGATTTATTAGTGTTTAGAATATTGGTACAAATATCTGTATGGATGATACTGATAAATAAATCAAGGTGTTCCATAAGTAAAATGCATATGTTCTGAAAAGATCAATTAGACCTACAGGATTTTTTATTTATTTTTATTTTTTTGGTAACACAAATCACTCACAAACTAATCCACAAGATTATCCATTTCTGCATTTTGGGCTTGGCTACAACAGAAACCCTAACTTCCTCTAAAGCTAATGGGAACTGTAAATCCTGATTAAGGAATAATTCAGTTTTACTCAAGCATAAGAATTAGGAGGTACTCAATGGACTTGTCAGGTAGTAGATTAAAAATAAAACCTTTTTTTTTTTTTTTTCATTTGGTCACAATTTTTAAGAGTCCATCTGACACCTGTTACAATTTAAATGTGACTGAGGCTTGCTGGAGTTAACCAGATCAGAGAAGTTATGTGTTTCAAGGGAGCACCCCTGAATTAGGATCATGAAGAGCTTCCTCAGAAGACTGTTGGGTAAGCAGACCACTGTAGCTGTTTTTTTCAGCTGCTTGCACTGCTAGAGGCCTTAGGCCCATATTGGTGCTGTGGCTGCTGTACATTTTTTTGTGTTGTTTATTATTATTATTTTTGTCGTAGAGGTTATCCATGCTTTTAATAATTTTTGTTGTTCATTCCAAAATCTCCATTTATTTCTACATTTGTATGCACTTTTAAACGTTTATACTAAAACATTTCTCAGCAGAGTACCACAGAGGGAAATGGAGTGGCTTACAGTGCTCTTCTCAAATGAAAGAAACACCTTGACGTTCATCGTATCTGACACTCTATTATATAGCAGGAACATGTGTAGGCAAGAATCTATGGACAAGGTCATACAGCACTGCATTAACAAAGAATGTATATGGCATGAGCTATCTGGCCACAACCTGCAAATGAAAGATAAAACCCAAGAGAGAGAAGTTTTCTTTCCTTGTAGCTGCTTTTTACTTTTAATCCATGTTCTGTGACAGTATGCAGAGGAATCAAGACACCACTTCAGGTCTTCCTATGAAGCAAAAATTAGATGCTTCTCTAAATAGGAGTCAGGTAATTTTTTTGTCACTTCAAACTTGCCAATAGATTGAATTTTGAGCACAGGTGAGAGGATAATTTACCATAAATAATGGATCTGATTCTTTTAGTGTTCTTTCTGCCCAGAAAGTATCTACTAAAATTCTGAAATTGTTTTTTCTGTTGATTTTTTTGATGGTTTTTCATTTTCTTCTTTGAATCTGTGGTACATCCAGACCTTAAGCTAGTTGGTAACTAGCACTGTTTTTTAAGCATAGTTTTCTGATCGTGCAAAGATTAGGCAGCCATGACTTAGGTATGTAGAAGCACTGCTTTGCTGTGCAGGTGTAGGAACATGGGCACAGGCTGCCCATGGAAGCTGTGGGGTCACCCTCCTTGGGGATCTCCAAAAGCCCCCTGGACTGGGCACCCTGCTCTGGGTGGCCTTGCCTGAGCAGGGGTTGGAGCAGTGCCCCCAGAGGTCCCCGCCAGCCTCAGCCCTGCTGTGACTGTGTGATTCTGTGAACTGCTGATCTGGAAATTATGAATTGCTCTTGACTGAAATGAAAACATTCAATACATTCAATTCAATCTTTTTCACCGCTTCTGTAGCAGTTCTCTTTTACTATCTACTACTCCTTTTGGAACTCTACTCACCTCTGTGTGAGGACTGAAATTTGCACCATTTTTACATTTTTTTCTCTCTGTTGCCACAAGTCATGATCAAATCATACTGCTTTTGTAGTGCTTCTTATTCTGCAACTTTCACAAATCATCTCTGTCTAGTCTGTACAGAAAAACAAAACAAAATGACAACAAAAAAACAACATCCAAGTCCATAGCAAAAAAATCCAAAGATTTTTAGTGGATCTAGACTTTAATTTTAACTTTGATAATGTTTAACCTCAGCTGTGTAGTTAACTGTACACTTGTAGGCAGCTTCACTTAAATCAAGGGGGCTAATCTAAGTGTACAGGCTTTGCCATGATCAAGGTTTATGACATTCCTTCCATTGGTATATTTTTGAAATATCCTGCATATTTTACATCTTTGTGTCAAGCATTCAGTGTCAGTCATTATTGCAGAGGAACTGTGGTGAATGATTCCTTCTGGAAGTGTGAGGAGCTTTTGTTTGTTAGAAGAGAATATGTTCATACAGCAGATTTCTTTTCTTGAGCTGAAGTGCAATTCTTCCATCCAAGTTGTCCTCTGATGGAGCACCAGTAAAAAAATCCTTAACATTTGTTTATGTAATGACAAACTAATCTTAATTGGAAATCTTCCAGATAGCTCAGTTCCATCAGTTATTTATGCACAGCTCATTTTGTTTGGTAATAGAAATACATGAAAACAAAATTCTCATAGATTTGGAGACAAACAGGAAAAGAAGCCCTCTGAATCCAGCCCCCAGAAGACTAAACTGGAAATAGATCCCACATTTTAAGTCTTCTTGAAAAGTCATTTAATGGATAACCTTCCCCTCTAACTTTAATTTAGTTGCCAGGAAAACACCACACAATTTCTGATAACTAGTTTATGATCTATGTTGTCCCCCTTATGGCTATAAGGAAATATATGGAAAATCTGCTGAAGTTTTTAGCTGCAGCAAAGCAATTACCCTCTTCCTTCCTTGAATTAATTTATTGATGAATAGAGCTTAAGAGTAGAAAGGGCACAAGTAGCAGAAGAATCTGCAAGAAAGAAAGGCTGTCATTTTATTTATCTTTATGCTTACATGTGGATATTTAAGCTCTATCTTTATGCTTACACGTGGATATTCTTTGTGGTGCTATATGGTCTTTTTGGAATATATCTGTGAACGTGCTGCAGGGGTGATATCATTCAGAGAAGCTGCATATTCACAAAAGCTGAAAAATTATAACTGAATTCGTTTTTATTGATGGTTCTATAATGAGTTGAACGCACGACCTGGCTTCAGTTGCTAAACTGCCTGCTTCTACCAGGATCTCATCTGCTATCCTCCCACCTTTTTATTTCAGGTGCTCAATGCAGTCTGCAGCCCATTTGTTACACGAGCTAGCAGCTCTCTACAATACCTGTGTCACGCTTGAATCTGACCCATTTCCAGATCAGGATCCTGCTACTTTTCTGCATCGTGCACAATACTGTAATCAATGGCTGAACGATGCAGGTGAGAATAAGAGTGGGAATTGTGGCCTCTAGTGTAGGATACAGCTTCTCTGCTCACTGTCAGAACTGGGAAGGACAGCTTCTAAGTAATTCTCTGGTGACTGTTTTGTGCCTGTTCACTGCAATCTATGGAGTTTCCCAGCTGCTGACTTATATTCTGATATAACAGTGTATCTTTTTTAATTGCATAACTTCTGCTGCTTTTACCTTCCCCTCAGCCACAAGAGCCTGTTCTGCTCTCCCTGCTTTGCAAGTCCATTTTAGACTATTTTTGTAATCATAATGCTTTGTAAGTCAGGGTTTTATCAATTTTGGGTTTTATAGCTCAGGCCAAAGAGAGAAATAAAGGGAAAAAGAATCAAAGGAATTGTCACAGCTAAGAGGTAGCAGAAAGAACAACCTTTTTCTTCCTATCTAAAATTGACCGCAGAAAAAAATCAGACTGGTTTAAGTAACCACTGAATATAAAAATTAGGCTTGAGGTTAAATCTAGTCTTCCTGGAGACAGTGGAACAATTTACCTGCATTACACATTTGCAGGAATGAAGTACTGCATGGATGATTTGAGAGTAAAAGAGGGAAGTCTGTCACTGGAGTCACAGTCGGGCTGGAGGTCCCATCTGCAGGTGCAAAACGATTTGCACTTCCCTGTAACTTACCATTTTGCCTGTTCGTGTTTCTCAGCATATTAATGCTCTTTACCTTTTTTACAAATGGGTAAAGAATAACAGGAATAGGGAAAGAACACCAAGGATTAACAAATAGTTAAAACAAATAAATGATCAAAAATTTAACGTATTTCAACTAATAATTTCTGTCAATTGTTTTTCAACGCTATTTTCAGCTCAGTCTTACCAGTTTGCTTGAATTGACTCTTAAGGTTTCCAGGTTTCCACCTTGTAACCTGGGGCCAACAAACTCCATATTAGGCTTTTGTTTTGCAAACCTTGGATCTGCAATTAAATTTCCAGAACCAGGAGTGGTTGAACCTCTCCTATTCCATACAGGGCCAGACTGAGTCTTTCTGTGTCCTTCTGCTGCCTCCTTTTCTTCTCCCACGCTTACAGGTTTTTGTCTTCTTATTCCTGTTGCCAGTTAAGCCTTCACTTCTGAGTTTCCATTCAGTGCTTCAAGTGGAATGTGGCTAACAACAAGAATATTCAAGACATTACAGCCAAACTAAACAGCACAGACTTTGAGGAGAACTCAGCAACGTAGCTTGTAACAGGCAACAAACACGTATAAGACTTTCCAGATATGGGAAAGCATACACAGCAGAGCAAACCAGGTTGCTTACCTGGGGTAACAAACTAAGCCATTGGGAAGAAAATGAAGGTTTTAGGGCTCATGTCCAAGATGGAGATCTACAATCATTGGTGGTGGTTCCAGTAAAGGACTTTGGAATGTGGGGTAGGTTCTCAAATGGTGTGCAGATGAGGGGACATATAAGGAACGTGGCTGCCTAAATGTCTGCTTTTCAGCAAAAATTTGGAAGAATTCTCCTTCACCATCTCAAGACAGAGTTTAAATATATAGCCTTTAATGTGAGAAGAGGCCTATTAGCTGATGGGTAGGAACCTGTAGAGAAAGCAGGCAGGAGAACTGACACAACCACTATTAACTAAGAATTTCTACGTTTCATTTGTGTAAAAAAACCTGACTGTGTCTGAAATTGTCTGAAATGTGCTCTCTCTAGCTTTCTGCTGTGTGTCTTTGTATGTTATCATACTGCAGCAAAGACGGGGCAAGAAAGAGGAGAGAGAATAGCCAAAGCTGCTTGGGAGACTGGGACCTGTGGGCTAAACTTCTGAGAGTGCCTTCACAGCTGCCACTCTGGGCTGGGGCAGTCAACTTTAGGTGCTACCACAAACACCCTACTATACACATCTTGCTGGGAAGCACAGGGCTGTGAGCTGGGTCAAATCAAAGAAGCAAATGCTGTGAGTTGTGTGCAAGGCAGTGCTTGCAGAACTGTTGGCAAGGCTGTTGGCAGCTGGCAACATGTCCTGAGAACGTATGAATGGTAAAAGAGGTGCAAGTGAAGAAGGCCAGATGGGGTTTGGCAGTGGCCCCACGCTGTCAGGAAGAAGGTGGCTGAGCTCGGTTACCTGGTATCAAGCTGGTTGTTATTAAAAGCTAGAATTCCGCCAGGCTTCAGAGGGAGTGCGTGGGCACAGAGACCTGCTCAGCCTCCAACTGGAGGGAGCGGGCACAGTCCATACTCAGAACTGACAACAGCAGAGAAGAGGTCTGAGTGTGGCATGCGTCCAAACAGAAGAGAATAATGCGGACCTGGCCCTCCTTGTAAGGAAGAGACATCACAGATACCCGCCTCTGAGCAGAGGTAGTGAAGGGAGCAAGAACAAGCTGGTGAAAAGGTCTCAGGAGTGGCTGTGACTGAAGTCCAGTCGTGTGTGCCAACGGAGTGGTGCCAGCAGGTTATGTGACGTCCAGCAGAAAGAAGAGGGGATGAAAGATACTCTCTGATTTCTTTGACGAAATTTGTTCCAGGAAATGGAATAATTACATGATGTAGCAACGTGCCCTAAGTGGCTAACAGTCTGATCCTGATGCACTGAAGTTTGAATTACTATCACAGCTTACCGTAGGTTTGAATATCAGAGGATCCTTGAGTCCCACATTTCTCCCTTCTAGTTGCCTGATCTTCTGGTAGGTTTGCAAGCATTTCCAGTGATGCAGTAGCTGATCAGGGAGGTGCAGGGACATGCTATCAAGCTGATTTCACTCAACAAATGGAAATCCTTTGTGGACCACTGAAAAGCGCGGTTTCCTGGGGAGTTAATAAAAGTGGATTCGAAAAACAAGGTTGGTTGTTCAAAACCTAAGGCCAAAAACAGAAATCTGAATTTTCTATTAGCCTGCAGCATGTATAATTTCAAACCATTTCAACCTACTTTGCCTCAGACATTTTAACCTTGAGGAAGGTAACTACAAAAGCTGCAGGGTAACAGAATCCGGTTCTTAGCACTTGTTTCTCTATTTATTTATTTAATCATACCTCCCTGTGTAGCATTTTCTGGAGTGACACTATGCAGCAGCACATCATCTCTCTTTCACTGTGCTGTGTCTACACTGCTCCTGGTGCCTTCGCAGTGGGAGTCTTTGTGTAGTCTGTTGAGCCACCATGCTGTACTTCCCTTGGCTGCTTGTTTCTCACTCTCTGCCCCTTACAAGCACAACTGGGGCCACTTACGATAACGCGGGACCTCACAAAGCTCCCGCAACCCTCAGCAGACCCTGCGCAAACCGTCGATGCACTGGCACGCCTGTGAGGTGCCACCTGGCTGCGTTTCCCCCTCACGGACGCGGAAGGAGGAAAGGGGGGGGGGGAGCAATGAAGCAGCACCTTGGCTGCCTGGGCCAGCACCTCACGCCCCCGGCGGCCGCTTCTCAGCCGAGCCTCGGCGCACCTGCGGCTCCTGACTGGGGGAGAGCCGCAGAGCCGCAGCCCCGGCGCTGGAAGGGACCGGGGCTGGAGGGGGACTCAGCCC
Organism: Cygnus atratus; assembly: GCF_013377495.2. NCBI lineage: Eukaryota > Metazoa > Chordata > Aves > Anseriformes > Anatidae > Cygnus > Cygnus atratus. Next base: position 61,546,511 of record NC_066396.1, on the reverse strand, counting down.
CGCTGCCGGATCCGCCCGCACCTGCTGCCGGCCGCCGCCTGCCCCGCTCCGTAACCCGCCCGGCGCAGCGCCCCCTCCTCCCCGCCCACCATTTTCTTTCCTCTCAGACAGGCACAGCGGCGGGCGGGCGGCCGCCTCCGTCTCCGTCTCCCTCCCCTTCTCCTCAGATGCCCTTTGCTGCTGCAGGGTTATTATTACAGTATGTGCCTGCTCCCGCCCCCCCACCCCCCCCGCCCCGAGCCGTTGGCAGGGCGCCGCGCTGAAGGGAGGGAACGGTTGGAGTGTGGGGGGGGGGGGCACCAACGGCCGCGCACCAACGGCCGCCGCTCCCCTCAGCGCCGCCTCGGGGGGCGGCGGCGGCTGCGGCGTCCCCCTGCGCTGCCCGCGGCGGCGGCCGTGGCCGTCGTCGGGGCGGTCGCTGGCCCCGGTTGCCAGACGGCGAAGGGGGGACGCGGGGCTGCGGATTATTGCAGACTAAGCAGTCTGGCGCTGCAGCAGAGGGCGGGGGGGGAGGCGGGCAGGCAGGGGGGGAGCGTGTGTGTGTAAGGAGGGGACGGGGGATGGGGGGGGAAGAGCTGGCGGCTAGCCAGCTGCCATCAGAATTAGCTCATTGTTCAATATAAACCAGCGCTGGCAACCAAAACCCAGCCCGAGAGGGAGAGGGAGAGCGAGAGAGACTTTCCCCCAGCCACCCCCACCCCTTTTTCTCCAAGGCTGCACTTTGGAAGAGGTGCAGTCATTCTTCCCCACACCCCCTACCCTCTCTCCACTCCCCCAACTATAAATTCCCTCTGTAGCATGCTGCCCTTTTTTAATCCACATTTGTGTTTCAGATCATGTAGAAAGGACAGAAAGTGAGCAGGGAGCGGGGGCTTTTGTCTGTAAGTATATGCAATTCCAATCCACAGAATTTTATTTGATTTTTTTTTTTTAAATTAATTCTCTCTCTCTTTCTTTGTTTCTTTTCATTTCCTTTTGCCCTTAGCTGGACTTTGCTGCAGCTTGCCTTCCCCCCTCTCGGTGCACGTTTCCAAACAGGCTTTTTTAAAAGAAGATGAGAAAACGTGCAGTTATATGTATTTAACTCTTTGTCTTTATGCTTTAAGGCTGGATTTCTAGGCTGGGGATTTTTGTGCACACATGCAAGGGGAGATGAGGAGCGTTTTTATAAAACTGTTTTCTTTTTTTTTTCGTTTTTGCACTCCAAAACCACCAAAATGCATTTTTAAACCTAATGCACTTAAAAATTTTTAGCATGCATGCGAGGCTCTAGGATTGGTTTTTCGTCTCTTTTCTTCTCCCTTGTAAAACGAATCTCCCTCTTCTCCGCCCTGACACTGGATTCCTCTCAGGCTGCTGGGGTTTATTTTTAGAAAGCAGTCATTCTTGCAACAGCCTTCTGCATTTTTGCATGTGCAGCAGTTAAATTTTGGGTGGTTCTTTAGAGAGAGGAAAAAAACAAAACAAAAACAAACGTATTTTGGTGTGCATTTCATGGTGTGCTTTCTTTCAAACGTTTCTATGTCCATTTATAGGTATATGAGTTTGCAGTTTTATATCCAGTATGTATGTATGTGTTTGTGTGCAAACATATGACTCATACCTAATTGCATTTCATACATACACACTATAGGTAAGAAATACATAATCAATAGAAGAGAACTTTAATTTTTGTCACTGTATGAAAACTGGTAAAGGAGGTGTGCTACAATTTCACTCAATTGAGAGAGCAGTAATTTAAAGAACCGTTTGAAAGAGGTAGGACTTACTCTTTTTTCCTCACTATTTAAAATAGGTGTGTGCATTTGTGTGTGGAATAGAGAGAGACGAAAGTGGAGGTTATGTAATGCAGTGCCATTTCCAAAAATACCTACTCTCTGGGCCATTACGTTGTGAAAGCCTAACACTGTTTCTTGATTGCAAAGAAAAAAAACACACTTTGTCGTATGCCTGGGAACAATGGACCACCTTGACAATAAGCATAGTATGACAGATTTTTGTCCCCTTGACTGATTTTTGGGTGTGTTAACCATTAGGTATAGTGCTTTTTAGAGATGTACCAAGTGCTAAGAATAGCATAGGGTTTTGCAAATCTTGGTACCAGGGATTCCTTTGTCCTATATTTAAGCCTACAGACCACTGAAGTGCAGAGAAGCATGCTATATAAGCGTACATGTGGTTAGAATAATTTGCATGGCTTTAATCTTAACCACTGAGGATTATGCTTGGATCACTCGCAATTATGCTGGAGAAAAAAATCTTTTTAAGTATTGCGACAGTTTGAATTATATTCATTTTTTATTTTTTAATTGTTTTCAGATCCTTGTGCTACCTGAGAGAAACTGCAGTCCCAAGACTTTACAGTCTAAAAATGGTAAGAATTAGTTGTTTTAGCAAAGAATCAATATATATATATATTGATAAATACAAGCCTTCTTTCCTCATCCCCAATATCAAATAATAAATATGACCTCTATAAGACATGCTTTGAGGTTGTGGGGATTTGCCATACAATGATTGATGTACCCTGAAAACCTCCGGATGTTGAATCTTTGGTTTCCTTGCATTTTTTGAATAAAAATCTGAAATCCCTCTTTGTGCAGTAAGGCTTATTTAATTGAAACAATAAATGTTTAGGTTACTGTGGAAAATACACATCATAACACTTGCAGGAAAACATGCAGACAAAACAATATCCAGTAATTTCACTCTACCCCCAAAAAGAAGAAATAGGTCATTGCACGTAGTAAATGAAGCAGATTTAATGTTACTCTCTGTCAGGGAGGTACATAAGATGCAAACTAATTTTTCTTATTTGTTGGTATTTGTTTCAGAAGGATAGCTTTTCTTTGTGATACAAATCTGTTCCAGAAAAAAAAAAAAAGGCTAGGCCTCAGCCTAGCTGAACTTGCAGGCGCTTAGTAGGAATATATTTAATGAACAGTATCCAACAATTATCCATTTGCTTCAGTGCTAATTGTGTTTATATTTTTTCTGGGTAAAGCCCATACTGACATACTTCTGCTGACAAATGTATAAAGTTAAGGATAGAACATGTTACATTTCTAAACATTCTCTAAATATGGTTTTCCCCGAGAATGTCTTAGTGTCTCAAACAGCAGGACAAAGAAAAATCTTTTTTACAGAAAAGTAGGTAAAACAGGCAGAATTAAATTAGATGCTCTGTAGTCATGGAGCATTCTTGATGCAGCTATCAGTGAATACATATATTGACATAAGTATGATATATTTTGAGTGCTACTAGTATGCAATACTATCATAGTCAAAAATATGTTAATTTGCTTTCTTGTCTGAAGTAGCGTTGAATAAGGTGTACAACAAGCACAAATTATTTTCCAAAGTATGAGTTTCTTAAGAACATATTGAGATTGGGTTAAATTAATTGCATTAATTATGTTATACTTGTCTGGGTCTCTGGAGTTGTTTTCGCATGGGGGAGGAGGGATGAAGGAAAGGATGTTTAAAATAAGAAAATATGTAATCTGTTGTAAAGGCTTTTTTCTTTTTGGCTCCTTGTTTTATATCATTCTCATCTGCAAAAATAAACTTGCAAATTCTGGAGTTTTTGTCTATTCTGGAACCTACTTTCATCAAAGTGCTTTGCTCATCTGTATATAAATGAATAGTTGGGGGTGGGGAATTAAAAGGGAAATGATTCACTTAAGCTGTGAATAGAAATCATGTTGAAATACATTCTGTTCACATAACTGTGGTATACTGGATAAGGCAACTGTTTTCCTACCAACACTAAGGTGACAATCAGCCCACATTTTGAGATGGCATGCAGGCTGTTATGTGCAATATATGCCTATCTATGGAACAAAATATTATTTTAAGTTTTGTTAAGCATGAAATAGCCTCTGATTTTTACCAGCAGATGGTTCTATAAATCTAGCAAGGTTCCTCTAGCAGTCAGTGAAATCAGTTTTGTAAAGCCAGCCTCCAGGCCAGAACATAAAATACAAGTTAGGACTATCGCAGTGGAGAAAATAAAATGAAATTACCCAACTGTTTAGTGGGGTGGGTACACACCTGTTGTTTTTGCAGTATGACATAAATCAAAATCTGATTTGGCTGTTTTTGAGAAGTTTTGTATTTGTTATGAAAATACCTAATTACACCTGTTTGTGACTGTTGATGAGAATTTCAATGTAAGAAAGACTAGGTTTTGCTCCAACTTAAAAAGTTGCTTAAGATGGGATACTTGGCAGGATCTCTTCACCTACTGCCACCTTTTTATTTTTCTTTCTTTCTTTCTCTCACTTTTGACACAATAACACTGAATGTAATATGAAGTCAGATCACTGACACACTTTCCTTGCAGCAGTGGACACACTTGTCTTTGGCATAGTTCCTGTATTTATTCCAAGTGTCTCTTCAGCCATTCTAATTTGCAGGTAAATTCTTTGCATGTCAGTACTTTCTACACCAAAATAAATAATTACAAAAGTGCTTACTTTGTTTTTGATATAAGAGCATATGCAAGGGTTCTATTCTGCTTTCACTGCTCAGTGAGAGTTGAGCTGTTTCACTTCACCAAGTTGAACTGAACTTGAAAAAATGGGAAAAAAATGCTTATTCTCCAGGTAAACTGAAGGTGCATTAACTATTTAGTTAAGCTTACAGTGACCAGAATGTTACAGTGATCGATTAAGAGTGACCAGAATTAATTTGTTGAGTGAAAACAAATTAATTGTTTGTGCAACTTCACTGTATTATCTTCTCAGTTTCTTGATGTTCTTATTCCCTAAACTGTGTCTTGAACTGCTTAGGAGTAAAAGCAATCAACTTAGAGGGTTAGTTTTCAATGTTGCTTCTCCTGTTCCTAGGCAGGAATTATGATTTCCTCATACCTAGTTAATTAATCTTTCTTGGAGCTGTATTATGTTAACATAATAATTTGAAGAGAAATAAAAAAGCAAAAGAATATACTGTATATTAATATTATAATTTTAACTCATGGACATTTTGAGCTGTCTTACACAAGAATACCTGACATTTAAGGATCTGTCCTTACTTGTGTAATATTTGCCTACAAAGTGCTCACCTAAAGGAAAAAAGGAATCTTTTGTATTTATTTGCAGTGTGTAAAGTCCTGAGGTGATTTTAAATGCTATTTTTATTTGGAATAGTAGAATTTCAATATACTATCTTCATGGAAAATGCTGCATGTCATCACATAAGAAGTTAGATTTTAGTGCTAACTGAGAAAAAACAAGGTTTCTAACAACAAAAAAAAAAGAAAACAAGAAACAACAACAACAAAAAACACCCAAAAAGCTATGTGATTCAGTCACTGAAGTAAAGGATATTGTCAGAAGACAGAGTAGGGAAGTCTTAAGTCTAGTTTTCTGTGACCTCAAAGAAGAATTCTAGCAAAACCAGCTGAGGGTTTTTCTCTTTTTTCTTTCTTTTTCTTTTTTCTTTTTTCTTTTTTCTTTTTTCTTTTTTCTTTTTTCTTTTTTCTTTTTTCTTTTTTCTTTTTTCTTTTTCTTTTTCTTTTTCTTTTTCTTTTTCTTTTTCTTTTTCTTTTTCTTTTTTTCTTTTTCTTTTTCTTTTTCTTTTTCTTTTTCTTTTTCTTTTTCTTTTCTTTTTCTTTTTCTTTTTTCTTTTTCTTTTTCTTTTTCTTTTTCTTTTTCTTTTTCTTTTTCTTTTTCTTTTTCTTTTTCTTTTTCTTTTTCTTTTTCTTTTTCTTTTTCTTTTTCTTTTTCTTTTTCTTTTTCTTTTTCTTTTTCTTTTTCTTTTTCTTTTTCTTTTCTTTTTCTTTTTCTTTTTCTTTTTCTTTTTCTTTTTCTTTTTCTTTTTCTTTTTCTTTTTCTTTTTCTTTTTCTTTTTCTTTTTCTTTTTCTTTTTCTTTTCTTTCCCTCTCCCTTTCTTTCTCATCTCCCCCCTGACCCTGGTAAATTATTTGCTTTTAAAGAAAGAAATTACAAAGGATTACAAAAGCCTTTTAGACACTTCACAGTATGGTCTTTTTTGTTTGTTTGTTTGTTTTTGTTTTTCCCTTCTAAATCACTCATGTATGTCCTTTTCCCCTACTACCACTGCAGTTCATTTCTGGACTTCAAGCTCAGTTCTGAGACTTTGCAGTGCAGGTGCTATGGAATTTAAATGACATGTTTATCAGTAACTAGTAAGAGTGCATCATTAAACAGCTGCATCTTTAATAATCTAATTCTGACCTATCTGGAATAAACAAAAAAAGTATTCCAGAGGAGCTCATTAGCGTATTTCTGGCTTACCATGGTTAGATGGCTTTCTTCTAAAGCACTATTGCTGTGAAATCTCAAGGCTTGGTGTTGTACCTGTGTCATCCCAAAGCAAAGGACAGAGGTCATTTGGGCTGAAGACTTACCATAGCATGTCCTTGTCTGAGCAGGATCAGTTTTGAGGTTGTTCTATCATTTCCATTCTCAGTCTTAGTTGGAAAAAAAAAAAAAAAAAAAAAAAGGAGAAAAAATTGAATGATGGCTTCTTGGAGAGAAAAACTCGTGGGGAAAAAGCTTTTTGTCATTAACTCGGGGAGAAATAAATGGTAGCGTGCATTTGGATGAAGGGTAAAAAAACACCATCCCTTTTCTTTTTTAGCAGTTTGTAGGGAAATGTATAATATCATGTAAGTTAGGTGAAGATATTTATGAGGGAAAGCTAGTATTTAAGATTTAATCCGAACTTATCCATTATGGACATTTTTCCAGTGAGTTATATGCAGATACCTTCACACATTCTGTGATTTTCTGTGTCTATAAAATGACTTCAGTTGAAACAACTGTTTATAGCTTTTGAATTGTTTGTGGAAAATGGAGCCTGGGACTGGTCTAGCAGAGACAGGCATTATTAAGTACCCTTCATACTCTCTGAGGAGTAAGAATGAAATACCAGGATGAGACATTACATCCAGCCTGGTTCTAGATACACACTGGGCAAATGTAACTCCTGGTCTGGCATGAAAAAACTTACACTGCTTTGTTGTTTATTGCCGAGTCCAGAACAGAAACGGTCTCAATGGTAGTTCAGAGCTGCAGAAGAGTTGTAGGACTGTATCAGATCCAGTTCTGTTCTCATGTAGTCATGGGCAGAACTTGTTCAAGGTCAAGAGAAGTAATTGAGAGAGATGACAGTTGAGCAGTTTTGGCCACGTGAATGTGTATATTGTGCATTTTTATTATGCTTATGTACTGTGTGTGAAGAATGCATTTGATGCAATGTGCCCAACATTACTTCATTTCTGAAAACTTAGGGAGAATCAAATGCTTGCCACCTTACAAAATAAAAAAGCAGAAATAAAAACTCACTTTTTGCAATATTTTTGTTAAGTCAGCTGTTCACCTGTGCAGAAAAAGCACCTTTACTTGATTATGGCTAGAACAATTTGAAATGGAGTTTAAGAAAAAGTAATTTTTGTCCAAAGCAGATACTGTGGATATTTCAGTTGTACAAGTCATATGCACAGTCAAAAACAAAGGCTCTCTGTACCTGTGTTTCTCTGCAGTCACAACCATGCACACTGTAGGTGCTAAAATTTTGTAACTATGCACTGTATCTGAACAAAACAGTGTTTTTTCACATGGAATTGCAAGTTTAAGTACTACTTTGTCCAGGACAAATGTTTACTGAGCTTTTTTTCACACAGGCTGAAATCTTGGAAAATCAGAAAGAATTCATATACACCTTGTAATACTACACAGTCATGACACTGATTTTTAAGTCTTGAGATCAAAAGCCATCACCAATAATTATGTATTTATTTATTTCAATCAGAATCCTGCTACATTCCACCTGAAATCTGGTCATTGTATGTATGGATAAAGAGAGGGGAGAGACACTGTGTCTAGTAGCGTCAGAGCACCTTCATAAAAAATAATTTAGTTAATATCATTGACTGGGACAGGACTTTTTAATAAAAATATTTTTAAATATTTGTTTTTTGTTTTTATTGCAAATATTTATTCACTCTGATACCTGATTAAACAGTATTGGTTGAGGGTGCAATCTGGAAAGATACAAAAACGTTCTTTTCAAATGTTTAATGTAGAATGATACTATGAATCATTGAGTGTTACATTAAATTCAATTTAGCCTGCTTTTCTGGCAAATTCTCTGTAGCGCTTCTGAATGATTCGCTCTGTAGATGTTCCTGTGAGGCTTCCTGATGTTTCCTTCTGTAAACAGTGCATTAAAACAAACAAAACAACAACAACAAAACAAACTCAGAGCAGGTAGCATTTACTCATCCTGCAGGAAGAAAAGATTAATTTTGTTAACACTAATGTTCTTGTCTGTCTACTTGCATAGCTTACCTGTGTGGGAAGAAGTTTAAAAAGTTCAAAGGAATTTGTATACTCTCACTGAAGGTGGTATAAGCGTTGACTTATAAGCGTTGACTTAGTATGTGCATTATCAGAAAGAACTCCTTAATTCTTAAATCATTGATGTTAAGAAAGCACATCATATAGCTGCTCAAAAATATTAAGTTAGAGATGAAGAAATCTGCCTTCTTTATTTTAATGTGATTATATCTGTGATAAATGTCTATCGTGAAAGAAATGAGTTCAATAACTCTTCCTGGTGGCAGAATAAAAGCCTGTGGAAATAATGGTAAATTTTATTGCCTTTAATTTCTCAGCTAAGTAATTATATAGGGCAACATAAACAAAAACCAGAAACAATACTTGGCATAAAAAGATTTTTTTCGTGTCTCTTGAGATTAGATAGATCACAGAAACCTTGGGTATTTTATTATATACAACCTATGTGACATATATGATACAATTTTAGTTGTGTTTTTATATTTGGGTTATCATTTAAGCTATGTTCAATGCTGGTAATAGACTGACTGTGCAGGTAAATGTACCATAATGCTTTCAAGCACCTGTTACAATATGAGATGACCATTACATCTATTTTAATAAGGTAAGTACTGGCTATACAGAGTGGTTCTGTCTCTCATTTCCAGGGTTATTACTGTGACTTTTAATACTTCCCTGAAATATGCTGTTTGGGAAAGGGTTTGGTATCTCGTGAGGAAAAAGGTTTTCCTTGCTGGCCTCTACGGGAAAGTGGTCGGCAGAGGCGGTGAGCTTGCCGCCACTTGGAGGATGTCACTGTGATATTCTAGTCATCTTTCTGGTATGTGTGAGAAATGTAAGCAAAATTAAACAAACAAACAAACCAAATCAAACCAAAAACAAGTGATAGTCCAGAGCAGTGTATTAAGTCTTCTGAAGGTACATTAAACTAGAAAATTTATAGGAAATTAAATAATAGCACATGCTTTGGGATTTAGCTTGGTGTATACATTTTGTATAACCTAAAATTGGAAGGAGGGAACTGGGAGGCCATAAGGAGAAGCAGTGTTCTGGGCTTTCTGTGTTTTTATTCTTTCCTCAGGATTGCTATACTGGCCACTGTTCATGCTGGTCTTTCCCAGGATCCTTAGGATTAAAACTTGATGCAGTGAGGAAACAGCTAAATGGACTTTTAGCTTTTAGCTTTTTAGTCCATGACCATGTTTTTTTTTTTTTTTTTTTCTTTTTCCCTCTACTCTATTGCTCCAGTGATTTGTCAGTATTGGATATGATGTTACTGAAGAACTTAAGCATGCAGACTTTGATCCTGAATTTTGCTGCCATGCTTTGTGTTTACCTAACTCTGTAACAGGAGACTTGGTTGTGCATCTGCTTCTGCAGTTACCTTTAAGTATAGATACGTATAGTTGCTAATTAAATCATTACCTGATTGCTCTTGAAGAGCAAATGATGAAGTCACAGATAACTGACTGAAAATTCAGATACTATTTTAATATTCACACCTGTTACTGATGTTTTTCTGTGTCTATATTAAGTAAAGTAACAAAAGCTACCATTATTGCACACAGGCAAACAAGAAGAAAAGGTGTTGGGTTGAACAGGTTTTGAGTTTGGTTTTCTGGAGGGCTTGTTTTGTTATTCGATTTCTGTAATGTTTTGTAGTTCTAGAGCCCCATGTACTGAAATTTACTGGTGGAATAAAGTAGTTTACAGTTTTTTTTATCAGCCAATGAAACTTTCAATATAGTATACATTTGTTTCTTATTCTGAAATAATTGCGTTTCTTTTCCTTTCAAGGAGTGTGGTACTGTGGTAATGAATATCTTTGTTAAATTCATGAATTCAGTCAGAAGTTGGATGAGTGTTTATGGCAGCATTCACAATGTACCACTTGATTTTTTTTCTCTTACTCTTCATATGCATGGTAAATATTAACAATGCTTTGCAATGGTTTTTACATGCTTAATGAGGAAAAAGCGCAGCATGAGAGCACTTGTAGCACACAAACTAGATTCATCCTGACTAATACAGAAAAGTCCAAATTCTTTCTGCCTAAAAACCTTGTTACACTCAGATGGTGTGGGGAGAATGAAGGGAAGAATGAACTGTTTTCTATAACTAACCTCATTCAGTCATGTATACCAGAAGACTGCTAACGTTTCTGTTGAGGGGCTCTTACCAGCTAAAGTATTTGTCAGGAACGTGCTAACTATATACTCAATCTGGATTAGCTTGTGTTTTTCCCCTCCTCAACACCATACTTGCTCAGTTTTGGAGGCCAGTAGTCAGGTAAGAGACCTCTTGGTAGCAAAACATGCTTGCTCAGGGAACTTAGTCTCTACCAGTATCCTTTCCTGCAGCAAGAGGCCCTGCTGCAATAAAGCACAATACTCTTAAAAGTATGCATTTCAGTAAATTTTGTACAGTCGCTCAGATAGTTTTCTTTTATATGTCATGGCATGCTGTAAGTAGATATTTAAAGATGCAAACTGTGTAATATAGATGAAGACAGGTGTGACTTCTCTGAAGAAGCTGATGATGAAGAGCCAGTGTAGGAGGCTAGATAGAAGCAAACAATTCAGTGTAACCCGAAGAATACAAGCTTTAAGAGCAATTAAAGAAACAATAAAGATGTGTTTATATGATAAGTTTTGTAGTTAAAATGTAGGAAAGTTACTTCCAAGGTCATTTCGTTATGTTCTGTAGGAAAGGAGCAGATGACATCTAGTTCTCTAAAATTGACAGAAATTGAAGAAGTGATGAACAAGGACTCCAAAAAAACCCCTAATGAATAAACTTGCTAATTCATGTACAGCATGGAGAGGGGGATGCAAGGAAAAGCGTACTTGTCTCATTTAGGCTTTTTCATCTCTATGTGGTTGTGAGTTTGAGTCATCAGATGGGGAGGAATAAAAAGAAGCAATAATATCTTCCCCATGGAAAGTCAGTGCCAGAAAAGGATGCTGATGCAAAGTTAAAGGCAAATTCAGGTGTGCAGGTGTCTTGCCGTGTTCTGCCAATATACTGGTATGTGTTAATTGTTACTTTAACAGGCAGCTCAAGTCTACTCTGAAAGGTAGGCTACTTGGATTAATCCCAGTTAGGAGGAGACTGATCGTATGCCTGTTCATCAGTTCTCTCAAACCATTTATCTACCTTTATTTGCTGTGGGGAAGATGTGTGAAATGATTATAACACACACCCCCCTCTTTTCTTTCTTCCTTTCTTTTTCTTTTTTCTTCTTTTTCCACTGAGTTCTGAATGCTCATGGCATGTCACTGATGTGGAAAGCATAATTGCTAGGTAAACCTGCTGCCCTGACAGTATATTGAAAATGCAAAGACAGGTAATAAATAACCTGTTGGGATAACTGTTGCTGTACGTCAACCAGAAATTCAGACTTGTGATGCAGAGCCACGCAGAAAAAGCAATCAAGTACACAAAACTGAGAGACCTCAAACCTACTCAGCCACTTGTTCAAAGTATTTTTAAATCGGTTAAGGTCATAAAGTTGCATTTTAACCAGAGAAGGTTATGGTTTCTGGTAGCTGAGTACAGAAAGCTTCCTCACTGATGCTGTTTTAGAATCAGCCTATCAAGACAGCAGCATCCTATTTGATTGAGACTACAGCTTCTTAAATACACAAACACACACACAGAAAGTTTTGTTGAAATTTCACTGACTTAGTCTTTGAAATGAGGAGGAATGATGAGTGCTCTTGATGTCCTGGCATTCAGGAAGATGCTGAGGATGAACCTGATTGGCAGCAGGCTGCCACCCAGCTACACTCATGAGAAGCAGCAACCATTCAGCTGACATTTGCTATATGTATTAAATCTTGCATGCTAGGTTTGGAACATGGTGGACATTAATATCATTTGCTGTCATGATGTTCCCCTCACAGTGTTAAAAATAAATGACTGCAGATGGGAGCATTAGTTTACATCTTGCACTGCAGCAAGTGATAAAACATGCTTTGATCCTAGTAAGAGCTTTCCTTCCAGTTTTGTTTAAAATTTATTAGTTCTTTAACAGGATGATTTATTTGATGTCCAAGCAGCAATGCAGTGAGATTTTTAGTGAAGGGTCTGTTTACACACCTGGATGGTGATGGTGGGCTGTTGGTTATAAAGAATATTTACTGCAGTGGGAGTCATTTGGGGTATTGAAAAGTCCCCCATAGAATATGCTGGGGAAAGTCACTGTAGCTCAAACCAGCTGGTAACTAAGAATCTTAAGAAAGTGCAAAGTAATAACTGTTTAAACTTAGTAGGCAACTATGTTCTTGTTCTTTTTTTTTTTTTTTCTTTTTTTTTTTCTTTTTTTTTTTTTTTCAATAGGAAGTGCATCAAGACTCAATTGGGGAAGAAAATCTGCTAGACACCTTGTGGTTGTGCTGAGAGCAGGCAGAAAGGAAATAATCTACAACTTTTCTTCTGGGTGCCCTACTACCGTTGATTTGTGTCATTGCAACACAGAGCAATGGTGATGAAAAATCCCTGAACTACTTTACAGGCATATAGGTACAGAAATGAGGTGTTGCTCTCCAGCTATAAGGCCTGTTGCCAGGGGAGCATGGAAGGAGGATGTGCTCTCTCTGTGGTGGGTCATGCACTGCAGACACACAGGGCCCTCAGCACAAATGAAAAGTTAGTGCTGCGGTGGGGAAGAGCATGCCATGAAAGAGGTGTAATGCCACTTTCTTTCCTTCTCTTCCACACATTTATCTAGCATTTTACTCCCCTGTTCCTTAGCTCATGGCCATTTGTGTCTGAGGGAAGACTGCTAACCCGTCTAGTAAAGATTTTCCATTTTTTTTCCTTTTTTTTTCTTTCTTTATTTTTTTTTTCTAGGTAGACTAGCACAGAATTACTATAGGTTAGGAATTTGCAGTGTTCTTTTCATAACCTTCCTCCCCAGCCCATCCCCCAAATTGATTTATATGACAAAGAAGTTAGCTGAAACTTCTCAAAAGATGATTGCTGCTGCACTCAGAGTGGTTGATTTTCTCTGTTAAGGTTCAGGTTTGAGATTTAGACTGCAGTAGAATTGCAGTCCTGTGAGTCTTGAGTAAGACTTGAACAGCAATTTAGTTGTGGCCCATGTTAAAAGAAAAAAAAAAAAAGGATAGAAAAGTAACTCTGGGAGCTTTCTTCTTTGTTTCTTAACCATAAAGAAAAAAACAAACTTAGAAATGCTTAATAGGACTGTGCTCACTGTGCTCACTGTACTAAGTTTAGAATGTCTTAAATCTGTATCTTTCTCTTGATGGATTCTTCTGAATGTTTGAAAGATGCTCTTAATGTGTAGGAATGAAGAGTGGGTAGTAAGAAATTCATTTTAGCATTGTACTGTGACTGATACAGTAGATTTTGTGCAGCTCTCTTACAAAGTTCACGTTTGTTTTGAAGGTGGGCAGAAGTTTGTGCTCCATTGCTCTAACTCGTAAGACAGAACTTTATGACAGGACTAGTGGTAGCGACTCAGAATGGAAGAATAGATGTTTAAGTTTTGAAGTGCTGGTTAGATGGAACCTTTGCAGTAACAACAAGAGGATTCTTGGTTTGTTGAGCAGAGGAGAAAAGAAGAGCCCACTCTGAGACATGCTTCTGTTTTTTTAAAGGAGTAGCAGTAAGTAGTTCTGAGGTAATAGCCAGTAAATAGACCATAAATTTATTTTCCTCCACCTTTCTTTTTTTTTGTTTTGTTATTTTCATAGATTTTCAAGAAAATAGAGACTGAAGAATTGAAAGCATATTCTTTACAGCTCGTAACTCCGTATTTAAAGTTGGCCTCAATTTTTTGGGCAAAACTGCTTGTTATTGTAGAACACTGCCTCAGACAGCATATCCCAGATCAGTGGGTTTCTTTTCTCCTGACTTCTCAAAGTGTGAGTGAATGGTTTTGTGTATCACATTCTCTGCCAGGAAGGATTGCTTCCAAGGCTGTTAGTCAGATGTTTAGGGGTGATCCAATCTGACAATTTATGGATGTAGTTTACTAGCTTCATTTTTTCCTTAATGAGAATCAAAGAGTGAGGCTATCAGTTTCACTCATCATACTGCTGTTATGTATTGTCTAGACTTGCAGTAACTTCAGTTTTCAGTCCATCCTAAAGTTCAGTAATTCTTTTCTAAATCCTGATATTTTTGCTTTTTAAGCCAAGCCTGTACTCTCATAATAGTCACACAGGAAGTACTAAGAAATGAAAATATGGTGTGTATCAATGAAAGCATTTATCTAGAAGTGTTTGCTTCACGCTAACAGCTGGAATGCTGTAAGCCTTACATCCTACTCTGTTGGAGCATTGCTTTGCACTTTTTTTTCTCTGTAGATCATCTTGCAATGCTAATATCAGTTGTTTTGAATTGCTGTAATTGACTTAAAGTTCTTGCTGTGCATTTATAGCACCATAGCTATCAGTATATTTGAACATCTAAGGCGTTCCTGCATTTTATAAAGCCCATAACATGGCAAGACATCAAGATGTGTCTTTTTTTTTTTCCTCTTTTAATCCTTGTGGATTATATGAAGTCCTAAGTGGACTTTTCCACACTGGCATTTTATTTTTCCATTCCAGAAACTTCCCCCCCTTAGCCAGCATCCAAGACATGACTCCACAGCCTTTTGGCATTGTTCTAATGTGGGTACTGAAAGTCCTTTGGCTGCCCAGTTTAGGAATTAAGTGCAATTACAGCAGAGCAGTTACTGCACATGGAGTAGGTTCATGGGATTTTTATCTACCAATGGTGGCCACAGAAGTTGCTTTTGGAGAAGGTACTAAGAGAGTAGGACATTACTAAGTATTTTCTCCATGGAGGAAATTAATGTGAAAGATAGCTGGGGTGGGGTAGGGGCTGTGTTTTTTTGCTTATTTATTTATTCGTTTGCTTGTTTTAAACCCTGGAGCATAGTTACTATATCTTACAGTTTACATCTTTCTCCCACTGCCCCATCCCAATATCCCACCCTCAAAACTGCAGCTCTTCCACATTCTTAATAATTTAAGTCTAGAGACTACTTTTTCTTTTTCTTTTTTTTTTTTTTTTTGTCATTTAATTGCAGGTGTTATTTTATTTCTATTAAATTGCTACTAGGGATTACAAGACTTATGGGCTAACCTGAATCCATCTCAGACTCCTTGGAAAATGTACAAGCTCATATTCATCATAATGAATAATGTATTTTGTTGCTTATTCCTTCCTTCTATAGAAAAATATGCATTTTTATGTACTTGCCCATTTAAGCATGCATGCCCTGCTGCTGGTTCACATCATGAGCTTTCATACGAAGAATATAGCTACATAAATAAAATCAGGGCATAGGTACAGGATACATAGTCAGTGTTTATACATATCAACGGGAGCACTCAGAGCTTACTTGTTGTCTCTCATTAGAGTGTCTCAGAGATTCAGGGTGAACATTAGCTGATGAATTCACAGAGCGCTCTGTGATGTGTAGTAGTTATCCTATGTCAGCCATAGTCAGGGAGCTTAACTGGCTTTTTTGTGATCATACAGTAGTCATAAATATGAGATAAATCCTGATGCTTTAATTAGTAGGCAGCACTCTTTTTTGTACTGTGGAAAATAATGGGAGAGTATATCATAGCAGGCACTGCCTTAGGCTCTGTGCTTTACATGTCCCTCCTCTATTTCCTACCTTACAGTAGAGTTCAGGATTTTTTCTTTGAAAGATGATTTAAGTAATCTGCAGGTAATTTCTCGGAGCTATGTCTAGTCCAGTTGTGATAGCTAACAATCAACATGCAACTCCACAGAAATGGAAACATTTCTCAGGTTTCAATATAAATACTATGACAAGCAGGTGAGTAAAGCCTATCCACCAGGAATTTCAGTTACAAGGCAAGTTTTTATTCCCAAAATACAAACAAGTTTGAATGTTGTAATTTATAATGTTCAGCCTGAAACAGTTTGATGTTCAGGCATTGTGCAGAAAGAGTTGAATTCTTAAAACCAAAGGCCCAGCAGGGAGACCCAGCAGGAGAACAAATTTAAGATCTTCAGTGTTGTACACAACTCCTACCTGACCACTTCAGAGTTTAATGAGTGAGATAGAAAAATGTTCTGATCCTCATCCTGAAGCTGAGAAACTAAAGCACTGGAGGTTTCCAGCTCAGATTCATGGTAGGTTAGTATTCACTCCAGCTGCCCACTGCTTTGGATCTCACCCATTTTCTGATGAGTGAACCTCTTCACTGCATACAGGGCCTAGGAGAAGTGGGCTTATTCCTGAGAGTCTCAGCCAGGATAAATCAGGCCAAACAATTTATCCTATGTTTGCTTAGGAAGCTTTGCCACCAGAGCAGCCACAGTCCGGCACCATTAAATCCTGCTGCCAGCTCATTTATCTTACATCTTCTATAATGTGTTCCTTTAAAGTGTAAAAGTCCCTTTAAAGTGTAAGATACAGGGTGCAATCATAGGATTATAGCAATCAATGTTCAATGTACTTAGAAAGCAATGAATTCCAGTTCACAGTTTGGTGTGAAAGGTCTATCAAAGGCGTGTTCTCCTTGTCTCCTGCAGTCATCAGCAAAGGTAATCATCTTCATTAAATAGCCTTTTGCCAGTGAGTTTTGGCAGAAGAGAGTGGGGAGGTTAGATGTCTCACAATGTCCTCAGCCAGTTTAATGGTAACAGACTGAATACTGAATTTCTTAAAGATACTGTGTAAAGGTCATATAAAAAACATACATCCTGTGCACTTTTAAAAATGCCTGTTGAATACAGATTACAATATGCAAAATGGTTGAAATACTCAAGGGACAAATCTTGTTGTCATGGGTACTCAAAAATGTACCGAGTGTAAAACACAGCTAGGTCTCTGGCCCAAGCTCAGCTGACATTTGAATTTTGGTTTTATTAATGTGGTTTGTCATATGAACACCATTTGATTGCATTTAATGAATGTCTCTTTTTTTTAGTAAGAAATTGTATGTATTTATGTCACTACAGGTTAATCAGCCAAGGTCAACTATTTGGGTTAGCCAGACAATCTTCCCAACCAGCCGAGGGGATGGGGGATTTCCAGAGGTAAAGTTATTTATGTTATTAATCTCACCTAATGGTTAACTAAGATGAAAGTTTTCTGAAGAAAACAGAACAAAACAAAAACAAGCCACGAAACACTGAAAGTTCAATGGATTTTATTTTATGACTGTTTCAAGAGAGTAGCCAGCTCTCATGATTTCATCACGAGTCTCATGGTATTCTGTTTTTCTTGAAGCCTTGGCTGCGTGAGCCAAGCAGTTAAGTGAGGATTTCAGCTTTCATTTTAAAATTATGTTTTTAGCCTTCAGGCTTGCAGAAAACATGGACTCTTGCTGGCTACATACCAGAAAGAAAACATGCTAATTTTCAGGAGCTCAAATTTCTTAAGACTGTCTCATGATTTTTCAAGCTTGACATCTGGGTTTTGAATGCTTGATTTTGGCAGTATTCACTTACCAATACAGAGGAAAAAGTCAATGATAATGCAGGGGGAGGGAAGGGGAGATTGTTGTTGTTTTTCTTTTGTGCAGTTTTGTGCTTTGGCTTAAGTAACAAGCGTACAGAACATTTTTATTTTGAGTTTGACAAAGAGATAAGTACCCCAACATAAATGCAGAAGATGTGGATTATCAGACAAGATTGATAAGATTTTTGTTACCATTGCTGGTTTCATAAATCCCAAATTGGGTATGAAATTTGAATAGGAAAATAGAACTGTTGGCTCGGAACTACAGAATGTACATGTTTTATTCGCATATTCTCATTCATTGATGACTCAAAGTCTGGCAAAAAAATGGCAGGTAAGCAAATGAGAGAGAACATGGAAAACTGTTTTGATTAAATTTCAATTACTATCTAGACTTCAGCTCCGTGTTAACAAAATTCTGCTATTCCATCTGGGTAATGCTGTATTTTGCATAGTTTTTCCTTATAAAGGAAGTTCTAAAATTCATAACTGAGCTGATTCATTTGAATTTGAATTATTTAAATTAACATATATGGCTGTACTGGCACTCCTAACATTCAAAGTATTTTAAAAGTTCATCTGAATAAGTTGATAGCAATGCCAGATTAAGATAACTGTGCTGCATAAGGTCATATTTATATTAAATAAATTTACTAATTTTATTAAACAGCTGTATGTTAACTGGACTATTTTAATTGAAATTTTAAGTTAGCAGCTTTTAGTGAGTTTTCATTCATCATTATTCAAAGTTGTTCCTAAATCACAGGAAAAAAAGCTGTGAATTATGTGCAGCATATTTGGTATCAAAGCTGCATTATATTGAGTTTCTGAAAAGACATGTTTTTATATCGTACATATCTTAAAAAAATCATCAAAAGGCATAGTTGTTTCTGAAGTAGTCAAAAATATTATGCTTTTTTAAATGCTTTTAAAAATGCTTTTTTAAATGCTCCTGCTTTTTAAATAACGTGCATTTATTCTAGCTTTTATGTAATTCTTCAGAACATATTTGGCATATGTTTAGAAGGAGCAGAATTTAGAACTAGCTCCAAACTTCACAATTAAGTTTCACCATCAACTTAAATATTGGCTGCACAAAATCCAGTTTCCAGCAGAGTATCAGCCTTAACACAGACTCAATGTCTTTG
The DNA here is from genome assembly GCF_013377495.2 of Cygnus atratus. Classification (NCBI taxonomy): domain Eukaryota; kingdom Metazoa; phylum Chordata; class Aves; order Anseriformes; family Anatidae; genus Cygnus; species Cygnus atratus. Next base: position 61,527,552 of record NC_066396.1, on the reverse strand, counting down.
GAATCTAATTATTTTTCATGAGGCTTATAAAATTAATAAGGTATAATTGTGGGAGAAAACTGCGGAAACTGCTCAGTCCTTCTTCAGCTCAACATTTTGTATACTCACTTTTAATCCTAAATAGGCTGAACTACTGAAAGACTAAACTGAAATCAATAAATTTTCTGAAAATCTTAATTTCAGATAAAGGTTTTTTTTTTTTTTTTCCCCTCATGCAACCAACAAATATAAATGGATAAAGACAACTTACTTCCAGACCTTAGAAGGGTCATATGGGAATTTTATCTTATGATTGTATGGCAGAATTTCAGGACTAAGATTGTTTTCACAGCTGAAAAGGAACTGCCCAACACAATACTTTTGGAAATTTGCCCAGACCTTTGGTCTGTGTGGTGTGCCTGTTTGCATGTGCAAGTTTCTAGTTTTCTCCTCATATCCTGTAATGATACACAAGTAGCAAATTTAGTCAACAAAAAAAGCAAAAATATCACAAGGATGGAATTTTCTGGAGTCCTGTGAGAGAACATGTTTGTACAGTAACTAAAATTTAAACATTACTTTCTCATTCTGAAATGATGTCTCTTGCAAAACCCCCAGTTTGGCTCTAGCCAAGGCAAGGTATGTTTCCAACACTTCTATAGCCAACTTGGAGAGTCCTGAGTGTGTGCTGACTGAAATCTGCCCAGTTTCTCAGTTTCTGGTGCCCCTACAGGAGAGGGCACTGTTTGCCCCTAGGAAAGGATTTTAGACTGAAAACAGCTCCTGACTGTATGCAGTGCAGAACCATGGAGGCAGGTGTGTTCCTGAAAGCAGAATTGTGATAAATACAGTGGGAAAGCTTCATTCTTAGTGCAAAGTGGGTGGCTTCGTTCTTAGTGCAAGTAAATGTAGCAAATATGGACGTTCCAGTGAAAATCATGGATCTGAAGAGCCAGGAAAGGAGAAGACCCTGGAAATTTCTCTTTCTTGGTAGTTGTGAGACTGGTGTTTGTTCAGTTTTTAATTCAGAAATTCAGAACCCTTCTGTCAGAAAAATTGAACTTGGAGAAGATAACTTCAATTTCTTTAAAAAAGTTTCAGAAAAAGTGATCTTATTTGACGAACTTGTCCTTAGCAATAAAATCAATAAAACACCTTTACAATTACAATCTCTTAAACACACACACACACACACACACACGAGGAATTTTCAATAACTTACAGTGCATTACTAGCTAAACACATTCTTTTAGTTTAAGATCCTATAGTGACATATCAGCAGAAAAGTATTTTAACCATGTTCATAGTCTTTAGGCCTCCCATTGAGGCTTAAACTGAAACGTATTTAAGGGCTCTGCTGAATAGGCATAGTCTTCAACTAGTGAATGATTAAGTATGGTGAACAAAACCATCTCTGACGTAGATGGCTATCATGGCAAACCATTTCCTTACTTTCTGAGAGACCACGGTGATGCACTACATAGCCTTTGAAGCGCCAGTAGGAATAAGTGCTCTTTTGCGTGAAGTACTGTATGAAAGTTTCTTATTAATGTACGCTAGAGGCTAAAGATGTAAGTTGTTCAAAAGATCAGTGGTCTAAACTGCAAAAAGTTCTCACAATAATGAGATGATCTTTCCTAACTCAGACACACTTTTAAGTTGGAGTCCAGCTGGAGCCACAAAATGAAGCTTGGGGTTTAAGAGCAAGTGAGCAAAGTAGATGTAGATGTAGTACGTGTTGGTAGATAGACAGAACCATGAACATTAATGTTTTTCTTACCCATGCCAGTTCTGAGTTATGTTTTCAAAGGGGCTCGGTGCCATCTGTTGGTCTGTGGCCATGAGCTTTGCATTCACGATACTGAGACACTGTGTCTGGATTCTATGCTGCATGCATGCAAAACAGATAATCGCTCGTTGTTGGCCATATCTGTACGCCAGAACTACTGCACAGGCAACATCTTCTGGGCAGTCTCAGCTATTTCAAAGGGCACAACAATTCCTTGGTTTGTTGAGTGCAAGAAAAATCATGTTGAATAGTGTAGGGATGTACAATCGACAGTGAGCTGTGGAAAGAGTTGTCACTCTATAGTTTCTTCCCCTGTAACCTTGATGGGTCTCCCCATCTGCAACAAGTGGCCAAAGTCCCTAGTGGAGAACTGTTGTTGACCCAACTTTTTTATGCTTTTGCTGCCAGGGCACACTTGCTCAGCCCCACGTAGAGGCTTTTCCTCAGATGCTGGCATTAGAACAATCTTTCCCACTCTTTGGCATTAGTATTTACTGTTGATTATGCTGTGTTTAGTAGACGTTTACTTCTGAACTAAAGCAAGGGGATGATGGAAATGTTAGGACATGAGCAGGGAGGACCCACGAGGCTCACTTCAGAGAAGCCCTGTTAATGCTCTTTTTCCTCTTCACAGGAATGTCTTCCCATCTCGAAGGAAGTAAACCGCAAGAAGAAAAATGAGGTGGAAGGAGCATGCCGGGCTCCTGTAAATGGCTATGGACACCATTTCACTAAAATCAATTACCTCTACTCTTTTTAATCATGATTTTTCCATTTGTATTACATATGGTGTATGGGTTTGATGAGGTCATGGTGTCATATATCGGGAATTGTTTCTGTGTAAATCATCAAGTGTAAGAAGAAACTATGGGACTCTGAGCCTTGCTTTAGAGAATAACAGTGGACAAATGTGTACCATAAAACTAGGTTTTAACATTCTGACTCAAGCGAAAGCTCTCAGAATTTCTCACTGTGAATCCATGTTTACAAACATTACAGGTGGGCCCTCAGGCCTGGTTCTACCACAGCAATGTCTTCCACTACTCAAACTCCATTGCTCACATGCAACCGGTAAACTGCTCTCTCCATTTCCACCATCCCTAACTGCTTTTTGCAGAGGCTGAGAGTCCCCCTTTTTTTCATTTAGATGTAACAAGCCTAGTAGTTTATTTTCATCGATTGTCTGTATATCTCTATATTTTATCCATGTACTCTTTTGATGTATAGAAGTAGTATGAAACTCATGGTTTCCTTGTGGTAAGTGATTGTGATGCTGCCACGGGATTTGAGACACTGATGAATGGTGCTATTTTGGACTTTAAATATGCTCCTTGGCAAGGTAGCTCTGATGGAGTTATTTTTTATTTCCATGTTCTGAGAAGGTGTTGGTACTTTGTTTTTCTGAATGTTGTTCTTTAGACTGGACTGACTTGTTTACTTGTGTCTTCAGTGTGGCTTTCTTATTCAGTGCCGTAGGTGAGTAACTACTTATAGTGTACAAGTGAGAAACTGATTCCCTATCAGGGTCCACTCACAAATATGCAGTTATAGTGGGAGCAATCACAAAACTGTAATTTACGTAAAATCTCCTTTCTGACTCCTATCCACCTAAATGGGAGAAAGACAAGCAATAATTTTTAACCAACCTCTCAAAATGTTTTGAGTTTTGTTATTTTCTAATGCCTTTTTGAAAGAGTGACAAGTTTTAATGTCCTCTTCAAATCAATAATATAGGGGATATTGTAAGAAACATACAGCAAATTCCTGAGAGGTGAAGTCCTAAAGGGGAAAGAGTACATTCCCACAGTACTGTCAACATGTGGATTTTACATTTTTGTTCTTGCTCCCAGAATACTATCAATACAAAACAATACAAAACACAAAACTAAACAGTATCATCTATTCATGGGATGTTGTTGTGTTAGACACAGTCTGAAAGCCCACCTTAATTTTTTATATAATTCTGTCTTTTAGCTCTTCCTTTCACAGGGCAGGCCTTGTTCTGAACTGTTTTAGCTTCTGACTGTTAAATACCAATGCATGCACTGCACTTCCTAGATTTCTTTCCTTTTCCCTCCTTCAGTATCTCTTTTATTGTACATTTTATTTTCCAATAGATTAGATATGTCTACTGTGCTGTATATAGAGCAACAAATAATATTCAGCAGTTGTGGCATTTATGTATAGTTGCAGTTGTGTACTGCTGAAAACGCAGGCTTTTGTAACAATGTGATCTTTAATAATGCACTACCAGTACCCAATGTATTTTAGCTATTTTAGTAGGATTTGTTCAATAAATATGCAATCTGTAAGGGTAGCCATGATGTTTCTGCTTCTTTTTTTTTTTTTTTTTTCTAATGGGAGGGCTCCTTTAGTTGTTTGCACCTGTTCTTATGTGACTTCTGAGTTTATTTTTTCAGGAATATCTGATGATGTAAAAGATGATTCCTTTTGTTGCCTGCTAAACAATAACCACTAAGATAACCTAAATACCAGACGTGGGGCTGGGAAGTGATAGCTTCTGGACAATTGCAGTCATGTACCTCCCTTTTAAGACTGCTGAGTGGCTGGGTCAGATGTGATACTTTATGCCATTTTTAGTAATCCCAGGAAGAAGCTGTGGGATTATGTGCATGGCAAATACAGCACATCTCATTTTCCATCTCTGATAGCTCAAATGAAAAGATAATTTTTCTAGTGTGTGTAATTTAATTTAAAAGAATGCTGGTATACTCCTCCCTTTTAAAAACAATTTTATTGGGGGAAAAAGTAATATCTGCATTATTCTAGGTTTAAAATAAGTATTGGTTCCATTTTAGCATAGAACACAGAGTAGCATTTTTTAAAAAACACAGGCAGTGATCTACCAATTAATACCAGATGTAGGTCTGCCCCTAAAGTTTTGCGGTCACGAGAGCAAATGAGTGCAATTCCATATGTCGTGATTGTTTATTCCACTGAGTGAATTTACACAGGCACTGAGTTTGGTTTGATGACATTGGTTGTATCATAGAATCTGACAGTGTTCACATGGCACCGCCACTTTCTGACCTAAATGACCACCCTTCTCATTGCTGTGTAGGAAACACAACAGATAGCAGCTTTATCTTACCCATCTGCAGTATATGCATATAGATATAAACATTATATATATACATGTATATGCATAGGTAAATGGTGAGAAACAGTTAACAGAATTAAAACAACCCCTAACTGAACCATTTCTGAAAGAGATATGAAAGGTGATTAAAAAGCCTTAAAAGCCCAATCCTATTGTTAGTAATATCTAAATTTGCTTCACAAGAAAAGCTTTTAAATCTGACAAATCTAAAGGATTGCACACGTATTTAGAACTTTCAGCTTCTGGAATAATGATGACCCTTGGCACTGTTTTTTAATCTTCACAGCAGCATGCTGCATTTTAATTAAGACAGAAGGATCTCCGGGTTAAGGTCTTTGGTCAAACTACAACAGAACTGAAAACCACTCACTGAATACTGCAACTAACAGATCTTTTTGTTAATCATAAACATGGAAGACCCCTAAGGTGTACAGAGACTTTTCTTATGCTGATGTTCTAGAGACTGAGATTTGTCAAAGATGATTTCATATACATTATGATTAATACAGGCTTCCTAAATAAGCAAAGGTGACCTACATTTCTGCATCAACAAAATGCAGGCTGTAGCATCACCTTCAGAAAGCTTTTTTAAATGAAATGTGTGACCATGCAAACAAACAAACAAAAGCACAATAGTACAGTCATTTTAAGGAATGCCTCAGAATTTCATACATATCTTTCTTGTAATGCTCCATGAATCATAATTATTAGACACGGCTGTGAAGAAATGATCCAGTTTGACACTCTGAGACACTAACTACGTGCACCACATTTGCTCATCTGTTGTACATATGGGACAAAACTGGCTCTGGACACAAAATTACCCTCAAGTCCTAGACAGACTTTTTGCGCTGGGGCGCACATGGCAAGGTCCTGTGCTGTGGAGCTGCTGCTGGCAGCTGTACACGCACCCTCGCTGCATCCCTCCCTGGCCCTGCAGCACTTCTTGGCCTTGACCCTGCTCCCCTCCCAGCATCTCCCCAGTGCTCAGTGGCTTCAGATTTGGAGCTGGGCCTGCAGGTTGGCAGGACTAACACAGACAGCAGAAAGTCTCAGCCTGGGAAGGCCCCTGCATGCAGGGCGAGTGCTGAGGTGGGTCTGGGCACATAAGAGGGGCAGGGATGAGCCACGGGCTTCAGACCCCTAAGGTGAGGGTTGGGGTTGGGAAACAGGGGGAGAAGGGGGACTGAGTCACCCTCTAGCCCAGCACGGGCCCGATGCTGTGGGCATCTGTCCTGGGCCATGCTCTGGCACCATGCCTGGGACGGTGGTGGTGTCCTGGCAGCCTCTGCAAATGGAAGCCCCAAGGGGGCGTCCCCCATCACCGACTAAATTCTGGTGGTCTGAGGGCTTGGCAGTTTAGTGGAGAATGGAGATCTCCACCTGCCTCACAAACACCTGTTCTGGCCACCTCCCCCTGCCCCGCATCCCAAAATGCCACCAGCCTCCCTTGGTCAGTGGATCAGCCAAGCTTTGCTACACCAAGAGTAGGGGCAAAGAGGCTACATTGTTCTTATCCTTGTGGAGCAACCCTTAACTTTACTTGTGCCACTACGAGAGCTTGAGCTGGTTCTGAGAAGAAGCAGTGTTAAAGCAGGTCCAGAGAGGAGGTGGTAGGGCAAGGGTGGCAAATGGAAGAGATCAGTGTTCCTGAAGGCTGTCAGGTAGGCTTCCTGGAGCTGGAAAATTGATTAGAACTATTGGAAAGAAAACCGCTGTGAATGCATTTCACAGCTAGTCGATGCAGTACAGCATGGAAAGCCACCTTTTTGATCCCTTTATTAAACAGTTATCTGTGCAACAGAAAGGCTAGTGAGAGTACTTTTAAAGCATTATGGTCAAGTAGGCCGATTCGGGAAGACTTGGTTCTAAAGCTCAAAAGTAGTAATCACATATAATGGAGGATCAAAGGCAAATCAATCCTCATCCCTCAGCAAATCAAGCAACAAAACAAAACAAACAAGTATACAAACAAACAAAACAAAACAAAACAAAAAAACAACCAACCAAAAAATACCTACCCAAACATGTAATCTGAAAAATAGGAATGACAAAGGCTACCTGTTTTTCACAAAGCACTTTAAACTATGAAAATAAAATCACTAATTAGGAGCTAGCTATTGTTAGCAGTGAGTATCACATTTTAAATGAAAAGTAGGGCAGAACTGCATGTGTTATGAGTTAAATTCCAGTACTAAAAAAAATGTGTTTTCAATTACCAAATAAAGAAAATATTAGACCTTACACCTTGGAGTTTATACCAACCATGTCAACATGAGGAGGTCAGTTAAAAAAAAAAAAAACAACAAAAAAACACCCCTCCCTCCTCCCGATTTATATATGTAATATTATTCAGTGGAAGTTAGCTAAGTTCTGTCCACACAGATACAAAATCTGTGCAAAAGAAGAATAACACATTTAAATTAGTATTGCTTTAATATCAGACTCCGATTAAATAGATGAGTTTGTTCACAAAGTCTTCCAATATAAAGCTGTTCCACCATATAACAAAATAACAAAAAAAAATCAATATTCCAGATAAGAGGTTCAAATTCAAAAAGCAAATGTAAATAGAAAGAAAATGAGCCCAGATCTGTCTCAACAGCATCACGTTACTGAGGAAAGAAAAAAAAAAGCAAACATGGTGGTGGAATAACCTGGAGTATAGCCAGCAAGCCAAGTGAGGTAATAGTTCAGCGCTACTCAGCATTGGCAAGGCTACAGCTGGAGTAAGACATCCTACTTGGGCATCCCAGTTCAGAGAAGATGTGCTCCCAGTGGCAAGAGTCCAGGAGAAAGCAGCACGTGCGATGCAGATGACTGCGGAGAACATGTGTGGTGAGGAGTGACGGGAAGAAACAGGCCCATTCAGCCCAAAGTGAAGATAACATACGACTCTTTGTAGGGGTAGAGCAAGGCAGATTAGACTTCAGCATCATAAAAAGGGTGTAGGTGATACCTAGAAATGTGGAAAAGCCTTTCTGAGGTGGAAGGGTAGGGATGTGCTGGAGGGGGCTGCTAAGGGAGGGGCTGTGGGATGCTCTGAGGACTTTCAGAGCAGCCAGCAAATATCTCTGATGGTTCATGCTGCCAGTTACTCCAAACCAGATGACCCTATCGTGAAGGAATGAGACACTAGAATCAGGAATTTCTGCCTTTTTATGGCTTCCTAAAAACTTTCCTGGCTAACACAGCATGACCCCGTACATATCTGAGACCATCCACGCTAGACTTGCATTCCCCATGCACCTTTCACTCTTGCTGGAGGCTGAGCCCGAGGGGGCTGTGAGAGCCAAGTGCTAAAGCACCAGAGCCCTCCTTGCAGTCCCACATGTCCCTCTTTTCTGAGACTTATTTGTGGTGAAATACAAGAGAAACTTTGCTGTGACAGCCATGACAGTGTATGTAACTTACACTCCAGCTGAGAGAAAGGAAAGACCAGGAGGAAATGAGAAATGCAGACAGGGTGTAGTAAATGGTTAAGGGGAGACAGGAAATTCAGAATTTGTGGCTGTCTGAGAAGGAGCTCAGGAGACACAAGGTGAGCAGAGACAAAACATGACTGTTTTGTCTCCAAAACTCCAACATAGATACTTTCCTTTCTAGACACAGAAAGGCACCAGCAGTCAGAGCCTGTGTCTTTCACCCCCGGCTAAGGCAGGGGGCACGGTGAAACAGCAGAGGCATGCTGTGGGTTACATCCTGCTGAAGAAAGGGTTCAACAGCTGGATACCCAAATACTGCCTACCCGTGCTGTAGAATAAATAAGAAAATGCATCCTGCATTTATAATTTGTCTGCGATATAAACATAACCTAAAATCCTCAGGTGACCTACTAGCACACTGACAATCCCTGCTGCCTACACAGATGCATCTGAACAGTTTTTGTCAGTGTTGAGCGCTTCGAGCGACCATCTGTCTGTCAGGGGATGACCACAGCTCGAAGCACTGTGTAGGCTGGTGTGAATTGTCTCAGGATGCAGTGTAAGTGCAAAATCAGGGCTGCTTAACAAAACCAGAAGGACGCTCACACTCCTCACGCATTCATTTCTACCTTCCTCTTTCTGATGTTGCCTGAGCATACTAGTTACGCTAACTTGAACCTATTTGTCAGCTTGTACCATAAATTACTTTTCAGAGCAATCTAACTCTATTCCTGCTCTCAAGGCTCCTATCTGGTGTTTTAACTTGTGTGTTTAAAGACTTCACCCTCTATATCACTTGGTGTATGCTGCATTTCAAAGCTCTCAATTCCTTGTGACTCATCTAATATTTTCCAGCTGCTGATTCCAGAGGAAGAGATGTGACCCAACAGCTGATGTTTTATACAAAGAAACAGTATCCTGTTTGCACAGCACTGTTTCAGATTCGTATTGCACGTGTCCAAAGTTAAACCCATGAATCAGTCCAGACTTGCTAATTGTATTGTTGGGCAACTTGCTTTATGCAATTTAGAACAGATCCTGAAAGCCTGAAGAAAGCACAGCAGTAGGGACTGCTTTCAAGACACATCCCCAGGTTGAAAGTACTGACCGGCATTCTCATGCATTTTGTAATGTATTGTCATGTGTTTTTTAAGCAGTTTCGAGTCTTTGTGCAGCTCAACAGATTTCTGTTAACAAATATGTGAACCTAGAAAGCTCTCTGTGCCATTTTTCCTTTCAACACCTCATCATCCCAAAATTTGCATTTCTTATCTGGAAATATCAAGGTGTTTTAAATTCCTATGAAAATTTTCTGTACCTGGTCACTTAAGACTTACCACTGACCACCTAGTTTCTACAGTGAGACTACTGGACAGAAAGCTACAGAGGCTGCTAGGTTTAGGGCTATGCAGGTTTACTGCTACATCTCAATTTACTTTCCCACTGCTTATGCAATCAGCCTCATCGGTGACTGTACTGACAACTGCACAGTTGTTGCTCGAGTTAAGCATGTTAGCAGGCTGCCAAGGCAGCCTCATCTCTGGAGGTTTTGTTTCCCTGTGAGTCATTGTGGCTTGGTCACTTTTTCCTCACTACCATTTGCTCGGAGGTAGGTTTCTGCCCATTAGTTACTAGCTCAATTGTAGAGCCCTGTCTGGTGATGTCCCCGGGGAGGCTCTGGAGCCGTAATGTTTCCGGCACAGACTTCAGTGGGCCATTCAAAACCACCTGTAGCCTCTCAGAAATTCACAGCCCATTTGCTTTCTTTTCAAGTCCAACAAATTCTCAATGTTTCCTTGGTAGCCCATGCAAGCTGGCAGGGCTGCTCACAGGAAGGTTGTGTGAGGACAGGGCTGTGTGTGGGGCAAAAACAGCCTCAGAAAAAAAAAAAAAAAAAAAAAAAAAAAAAGGAAGGGAAAAGAAAGGGGAAGGGAATGAAAAGGATGCCTGAACATTGCATTTGTAAATAAACAGCAGTAAGTTATCAGTAAGTTAACTGTAGCAGCAGGAAATGTCTCTGTCAGATGCTGGAAAGCTAACTGTGGCAGGAAACAGTTATGTAAAGTGCAGAATTGTTTCTATTTAAAAGTGCACTTTGATCAACAAAGTGAGAAGAGGTGCATTTTTTGCTTTTTGATCTGAAATGCAGCAGTCTGGTAAAGTTCTTTCCAGCTGGGACCCCCGAGTTGGCAGACCTGCAATTTGCTACAGCTGGTGAAGCTCACGGCATTGCCAACTCTCACACATGAGCGGGGGCAGAACCAAAGCACTCTTTCCCCAGGTCCCATTTGCTGCTCGTCCCTTTGCTGAACGCCCTGCACATGCTGGGTCAGGAGCAGGAGGGTGAATCTGTATACCAGCAGGGAAGTGCATGGCTACCAGCAGGAAAGTGCATGGCTACATCTTGCCAAAGCCCAACACTGCTCCTCTGCACTTCTACAGTTCCCTCCGCCCGGAGGGTCACACGCAAGCATGTTCTAGCAATGATATACCATGTCTAGCAGCTGTGAAAGCCAAATATCTGATAAAAATGCATATTAAACCCACCTCCAGGTGTGGTTTTTCCCACAAAAATATACCACTCAATGTCCTGGGGCTGGGGAGAATCTCTCTAAAGGGGAATGAAAGGGGTGGGTTCACCCCAGTCCCTGAAATAAGAGGGGTTCAGGTCTGGAGAGAGAGGAATGGCTCCTTGTGGTAGAAAAGAGAGACCTTAATCAAATCCTTTTATATGGATATTGTTATCTATCCTAACTTCCAAGAAATTAGGTGGGAAGGGAATCCAAGAACACTGTGTGCCTAAATTACATGCCAAAACACCAGGGATGTTGAAAGAGTGAGCCATCAGTTTGATCTCACACAACTGTAAATCCTGAGCTATTCAGCTGGAGTTACTAGGCTGAATAAACAAGATCAAAACTAGGCTCACAGGGCTGATCCAAGGCTTTTGGTGTACTTGTAATGCAGACAGGTCAGCTGGGTAATTGAAACTGTGTAGTTTAGCTTTCACAGCCTGGATGTTGTCACTAAATGTGTTTTACAGACTTGCAGGCTTTGAGCTGAGAGGCACAATGAAGCTTAGTGCACGTGAGCTGCCTCGGGTGGGCTCTGCCTGTTCACATGCCCTTGCCTCTCTGCCTTTCTTTGGTAGCTGAAAGGCAAACTAGAGGTTTTCTCCCCTGTCCAGAGCACTTGGTTGCCTCTGACTAGGTGCTCAAGCTCTTTCTGCCTTTTAAGTGAGACCACTGCCCTAATCCTTAATGGCTTTCCATGGTGGGTGTGCTCTGGTGACCTCTCGCCAGGCACTGCCCAGCTCTGTGTGCAGGAGAAGACACAAGTCACAGCCCAATTTGTGCTCAATCAGCCTGGGTCCTGCTCCTACTTATCCCCTAGGAAACCAAGTCAAAACCACAATCAGCTACCAGGTAATTTTTGGACAGGAAATAATTTTGAACTGGCTTAAGGATTAAGGCCCAGGGAAAGGAGTTATAACACAAATTCCCTGAAAACTCATTTTCCCCCAGCTGCTTTAATAGGCTTCACACTGCTCTAATTTGCTTGAGAGATGAAGATAACCTGAGACTGGGGCCAAGAACCAGTCTTGTTCTGCTGGGCCACCACAGAGGAATAAGAAGGACACAACTCTCTGCTTTTGCAGTAATTCCTGCCCATGTCCTGCTGCAAGGACAATATCCTTGTATTTTACTTTTATTTTACACTCCTGTCCATTGTGATTGTAAACATTAATATCACATATGTGAACAGTAGTTGAAGTTACTCACCATGATGAAAACGGGCAGCAACTTTTCTGTGGATAGGGCAAAAACATTTTGTCCAGTGGTAGATCACGTTTGTTTCTACTTCTGAAAATCATGCAGACTTTTTTTTTTTTTTTTTTCTTGTACATTGTTGTATGTGAACCCATTTCAGAAAGCCTGGGCTTCCTTATATCTTTCTGAATTATGCATGAAGCACCAAGCCTGTTCCCACGCACCCCAGACAAACACAAACACTCTCTCTGGATGATATAACAGAGTTAAATAGCTGGATATTCAATGACTGGTAGAATATCACTTTTTACTGGTGCACTTCTTTTTCTTTGGAGAATAACGTTTGCTGGTAGACTTTCAAGCCTTAAACACCAAAAAACACTAATAAATGCAGCAGATAAGAAATATGCAAAAACGAGAAAACATTTGTCTGGAGACCTACAGGGATAACAAACTCTACAGGTAGAGATGTTAATTTTGGATCATGCTACCTCCATATTCCAAATTAACTCATAGGATAACAACGTCCAATCGTTTATGACACCACAGTAAACACAACTACGTGTATTCGGGGTGGAGGCTACATCTGAGGCAAAATACCCGTTTAAAGTAGATCATGTCACAGTATTTCACGTGGATGATCTTTAGCAGTAGTGGAAATGGGATGGTGCCCTGCACCTTGGGAAACCCCCTCTGGGGCAGTGCAGACAGCAAGCCAGCATTTGGCTGGATTATAAATAACTAGATTTGGCCTGGCTGCTCTGTGGATTATGCAAGTTCAGTGTAGATGAGGAAACGCGGATTAAGTGCCTCATGTTGCCTCTTTGTGAGCCAGCAGTTTGCTCTTACTACACCGACACGAGGCCAAGGAGCGGGACAGAGTGACGGCGGCTCCTCTGGCAGTGGGCAGGTGGGATCTGGGGCAGGAGGGTGAGGGAGCCTGGGCAAGCAATTCTTGGTGTGCCAGTATGTCAGAGCAACTCAGTGCCACAGTGAGCGACTCTTATCTGTGACCGAGGGAGGGGTGTCTTCTGAAAACTGCTTAATGACAGTGTTTCAGAGGCATGAATTTGTGGCTAATTGGGACTGCACTATTCACCTGTGATCTGGAAGACCTCAGCTTGTACACCACCTTTCAAGTACCCCAAAGAATTACCATTTCCACACCAGGCCTGGGCCACAAACGGGTTTCCTGATTTCATTCACGCTTCCTGAATGATGGGGAAGCTACTAAAAAGACAGAGAAAAAAAAGGAAGTAGTTGGGTCAGAGAAACTGCTTTATCCAATGCACTCAAAACTCCTTTATCTTCTACTGTTTGCTAAAAATATCTTTTTTTCTTTTTCTTTCTTTTTTCTTTTTTTTTTTCTTTTTTTTTCCTATGAAGCAAAACTTCATATGACAGCATCTTGAATCACAGCACTCGCTGGAGCATGCACCTCACGTTACCAATCTGAACAGGCACGTATGTCCACTGTCATGCTCTTTTCTTGATTTATTACTGCATTCCCTAGCCCTCTGAAGACCTAGTAGAAGGAAAACACCATAGTGAGTGAGCTGCATGTCCTGGCTTGATACCCTACGCACACAGCGCTCCCTGAACATTTGCAAATACATTGTCTCTAATAAAAGCCAGAGGTTGTAAAACCAGAGATAAGGTCTCAGGGGGAGGATGATAAAGGCCACCACACAGGAGCCTCTCCCACAGCACCAGCGTGCCTGTGCCAGTTGCTGCAGGACAGACCAGAGGATGTGCCACGAGTGCATCCTTGTGTGCCCTGCTGCGCTGTCACAAGCACAGAGGGAAAGTCAGCAAGAAATGGTGGGGTGATGCGTGGTTCCTGAGTGTGGGAACCCCGACAGCAGTGCTGCAGCAGAAGGACATTTGCAGAGTTTGTATGTTTGTGGTCTCTCTTGGTGATGCAAATGGGGGACTGTGCTCTTTTTGTTTCTTCTCTCATCGAGATAACTTCAAATTTGGTAACTGCAAAAGGTGTTGTAAGAGGCAGATAGGTTAAAGGCCTCCAAGGTCATAGGTCCTGTTACACCAGCAGAAAAAGTTGTTTTTGAAAACCTAGCTTTAACTTTCGGGCCAACATTTTTCCAGAAGTAAGAAGTAATAATAACAATTACTGGGTTCTGTAATGTGAAAGGTTGCAGAGTTCTCTGAGGACAAATTAAAAGTGTGCATTAAAAACAGCCCAAAGGCTGAAGCATGATTCTAAAAACTGTGGGAGACTGGTGGAGTCCACTGATTTCTTATGCAAATTAAGGCCAGTGACTGTGTCAGATCTAAAAGAAAAAGGAAGAAAAAAAAGTACAAAAAAGTAATTAGCTACAGGTTCTGTACTGGAACCTACTTGTAGGTACTACAGATATGTAGTCCTCACCTCACTCTGCCTCCTCTGGCTTCATGGTCCCTTTTTTTGCTATAACTCATCTGTAAAACACCACCTTCACCCATGGCAATACTGCAGGGACACGTTAGTACTAGATTGTGAAACAGTAAAAGCATGGTGATTTGATTCACATACATATGAAAGATTCACACAGCAGTTGTCATTATTCTTTTCTACACACTATTACTGCAATGATTCGTAAGACTGATTACTGATACTTTTGCTCTGTACAATTATGAAATATCTACTATAGCTATCACTACTTGCCTCAGCCCACAGGTTTTGCCTGAATTACATTCATTTATCCAAGTGGTAACATTTTTAGGATCATCAGTGGTTCTTCCTCCTCCCTGTATGTTCATCTCTGACTAACTTAAGAGAAACAACTACACATTTGTTTCATTTGTGTTATTATTTGTTGCTCTTTGGATCTAATCTGCATGAAAACTATTCCTTGACCACCTAAGGAGCATAAGTTACTTATGGCTTCCCATGACATCTTTGCCAAAATCCTGACATACCTTTTCATATCAATAGTCACTGTTGGTAGTCAAAACTCAGAGTAATTACACTGACTAATAAATCCATGCCTTTTAGTGCCATTGCTGTTCACTTAAGGAGAGTTGCCTGCTAACAGCATAAGTTGCTATTATTAAGTTGCTAATAGCTGTTGCTATTGCTGGCCCTGAGGTGTGGGATTTAGCATTTAATTTTATTTTATTTCTATTAATCTTGTCCTCAAGATCATTTGGATAGTTTGGTCTTTGTGCTCAGCAGCAGCTTGCAACACAACTTTACAAGTGCTGCTCTGCACTGAAGGGTGTTGCAGTGCAGTGGTCTGTATGTTAAACTCTGAGGTAAGAGAAATTTACCTTGGCCAATTAAAGAAACCAATTGGCAGAAGTTTTAAGAAAAGAAATTGAAAGTTTGTAAGTTTAGTCCAAACAAAAGGATCTACTGATACAAAAGCAAACAAATTTTTAACAGTCAGCAAAGATTCATCAAGAACAAAATCACGTCCAACCAATCTCATTTCCTTCACAGTAAGGCAAAAGGCCCGTGAATAAACAATGGAAGCCATAAATCTTGCCCTTCTTTATGCTTTTGACGTTGGCTGATGTGATCTTTTTATAAGCAAACCAGGCAAACCATGTAAGGATGAAATACTGTTGGGTGGAGACAAAACTGGATACCCATACCAGAAAGTGTTCAGCTGCCTACTATAAAGAACACAGTGGTGGGTAAAGTCCTGCCATGGGTTTTCTGCAAATCAACGTTTTCAGAACAAGGATACTGAGCTAGGAAACAAACGTATTAAAATTTAGGCAGTGAGATAGTGATGCTGGTGAACACCATTAGCACTTAGTGTTATCTTGACAAACTGGAGAAATGTTTTTTTCAAGCAGATGACATCAAAAAGAAGATACTATGTGCAGGCATTATGCAGTGACTAGACAGATACCCATTTTTTTGGAGTATTCTGCAGAAAGGGATCTGAGGGTCACAGTGGATCTGAAGCCAGCAGGAGTTAATCTGCTGCTGTTGTTAGAATAGCAAACACTGCACTGGAATATATAAACAGAGGCACAACCTACGGCGCTTGTACAGTACTCGTTCCACTCCAGTCAACATTTGTAAAACCTCAGGCGATCTGTAGCATCCAGTTTTGGGCAAGGCACTTCCTGCAAGGTGGGGAGCTGCTGGAGGGAGTCCAAGGAGAGCAGTGAGAATAGCCAGAGGTCTACAACATGTGCCTGGTGTGGAGAGACAGGGAGAAATAAGACTGTTTAGTTTAAAGCGAGGGAAACATGACAAAACGCCTGAAGGCAGCTGCAAAGGGGCTGGAGAAAATCTTGTTTCCTGGCCCATGAGAGTCATGGCAGGAAACAAAAGGCCTAAACCTCAGCATGGGGCTTTAGGTTGAAAGTTGGGCGGTGTCTTCTGACAGCTAGGGCAGTGCTACGGGATGCCTTGGAAATTCCCAGATGGACACTCAGGAAAAGTTGCACAAATTTCTCTCAGAAGTACCATAGCTATGCAGGTAGTTTGTCCTGCTGCATGCAGCTGAGCCTCCTGGAGACCTATCCAGTCTAGCACCTACCAACAACTACGTTCATTTCATGTGTAGCAAAGCAAAGAAAAAGGAACAGCAGATGAAAGATAGGTGCAATACTTGTAGATAAATTAGGGGGTGGATAAATTTTCTCAGGCCTCCGTTCCACTTTGCAGTAATTCCAGAAATACTTAAGTGTGAGACACAGAATGGCTGAACACTCAAAGACCTGAAGCTTTTGATTTTAATATATCCTGGTTGCAGCTGCACTGTCTCCTGAGATCTTCAGGTCAGCGCCAACACCACTGCACCTAACTGGCTTCAGCAGCCATGAGATGGGGATCTCCATCACCTGAGGTAAGTTCAGGACACCATCCAGAATGGGGGAATGTGGGCTGCCTGCCTTTCTTTCATGTGTGCTTTCTCATCCTTTGCTTGAGCAGCCTGGTCCTGATGGGGTCAGGCTACCAGGAGCCAACTAGCCCTGGTCAGCAAGCCCTATCGGCCATTCTTGCTCTGGGCAGAAGGAAAAATCTCACTTGATGTGAGCTGGCAAAAACCTGCTTGGGATGCTCAGTGGGGAGGGCACGTGTGTGGCCAAGTGGAGGTCTGCAGGGCTGCTCTGGAGGTGGTGGTGGTGCTCACCCAGACTACTGATGGCAGCATCCTGGTCCCCAGGGGTGACAGGTCCCTGTCATGGCCAGTAAGGTGTCCTGTTCTTGCTTCATCAGCTAAAGCCAAGTCTTTTGCAGACCAGCTGATGACCACAGCAGCATCCACGAGGTGCTCTCAGCAGGACCAGTGAGGCTGCACGCTGTGCTGTGCTGGGCTGTGCCATGCTGGGCTTGGCTAGCAGCAACTTCGCAGGAGTGCTGTCAGTGCGTGGACGGAGAAGCTGTGGTCTTCTCATTTCTCGTGCATGCCCACCTTACTGTCCCTTCTGAGGCTTGCACACAAGACCTCAAGGATAGCCACCCAACATATTAAATGAATTTTCACACCAAATAGATGATTTCAGTTACTTTTTATTATATATGAAAGAAAAATTTTTGGTAGTTTTTCTCTTCTGTCTCTCTACCTAGGCAGAAAAGAAATGGGAATGCCATACCATGTCAATGAACCAAAGGCTTCAGTGCTTTATTTTTAACCTCCCCCTTCTCTTTCTGCACCCTATTTAAAACATTTCACGTATTTTCAAGTGCACAGCATTCCACGGGTACGAGCAGACAAGCATTAATACTTTGAACCGTGGCTGTTTGCCTGTCACACCGTGGCAGGGCTGCGCTGCAGCCGGCGGTCTCATAGCTGCACGTAGCCTACCAAAGTTCACAGGAGCAGCATCAGGAGAAGCCGTGCAGCCTGCAGACCCTGGCAGGCTGACCCAACAGCTTAGTTGCAGGTGAGGTGCATCCAGGGGTCCAGGCTGAGCAACAGCCACCCTGCTCCTGGGGGCTTGCAGGTGTGTCTAGCGAAAGCCACATTTTCCATGTTTGTTTTTAGTTGTTGTTGTTGTTGTTTGTTTGTTTGTTTGTTTCCCATTATTTTAGCCACATGAGACCATGCAAGAGCTCAAAAATAAATTTTGTCTTCACATTAGCATCCAGATCACCCCCCAGAACATCTACCTATAACTGGCTCCTTGGGTATCACCATCAGGAGAATTATATTAATTCATGTGCACTTGGAAGAATATAATTTATTATGCTTTTCACTGAGTATGGAGGTGTAAATCTGTTTCTGGGCATCATTCTTGCTTAATCCTGAAGGCTGGTCTCCTGGTATTTTTCAAGGGGTCGGTGCTAAATGATGGATAGATCTGAAATCATACATTCATTCCTGAAAAGAACTTTAAAATGTTCTTTCTTCTGGTAAAGTGAAAGAAAACATTCATTTCTACAGACTTTCCACAAGGAAAAATTGACAGGAAGAATTATTTTTGTTTCCTATATCATATGAAAGCAGTCTTGTGTCAACTACTTAGCTTTTTCTTGTTTTGTGAATATTAAAATGCTTGGAGCACTTTGTGTGGTTTTCATCTTTCAAGAGCCAATGCAACGATCACTAAACTTAATTTTAAAAAGTTTTGTAAGCATCGTTCCTCAGAGGTGAAGCCAAGAATTTAGGAACGTTTATAGAGCTGGCTTTCATGAAGATAAGAGGACCACCATCAAACAGCAAGTCTTTAAATTTTAACTTAGCTTTATGATTGGTTACTTTTGCTATAGGAGATAAAAGGGAAGACCTCATGTAGCAGAAATATTTTCCTCCTACCATTCTGCTTTTTTCATAGTTATCAAATGCATCTGAATCTAGTCACCCTAAGAGACAGCGTACCCAACTAATCAGGCCGCTGACCTGACTTAGTAAAGCAATCCCCTTGTACTAACATTGAACTAAACTTAGTCGCTTCTACTACAATGTGAGTGAATTTGTAAAAAGCACCTGTAATTGTGAAGGGAATTCTCCAGGTTCTCCTATGGTTCACCTCTAGGAATGTTCCTATGGTTTTAAGTAAGGTATTCCATCCAAACAGCTGGGATAAAAAATGAGGTTGTGGCAGAAACTTTCCATCCAGTATCACCTTTGAAATATATAGTAATCACTATATTGTTTTCAGTGCTGTTCTCTGAGTTAAATACAAACCGACAAGATGTGAATTAACACCTTACTAATTTCCTTCGTATGCAGCTTTGAGCACCTGATACGATAATGTGATGACAAACATTGCAGGCTGCTTAGAATCCCTGAGCTCCACATTTTCCCAGCAACTATCCATAAGTTACAGGAAGGGACAAAACAAGTTGTATTTCCATTTCTACAGTCAAGCGATTATGTGCCCTCCCTTTACACAATGCCAGTGCTGGAACAGAGAACAGCATAAGGATTAAGAGAGTTTGCAGCACAGAGATTTAAGGGAGAAAATGCACAAGGTATGGAGGAAGCAGACCTGTCCTGAATTTCTAGCAGCCTTTTCTTTACTTTTGGCATACTGCTCTTTATAGGAATATAATGAGCCCGGTGTTTCTAGGTATTTCAGATTAAATATGCAATTGTGCTGGTAGATGTGAAAGGCACAGTTAAATTATAACGAGTCTTGCTGTCTGCAGGTTGGTACCTGCTCCTGAGTTACATTTGTGGGAGTATAATAAGTCTTTTTTTTTTTTTTTTCCCCTCTAGAAATCCTATATGAAACCCTATTAATTTTGGGGCTACATCCGTGACAGCTGTAAAAACAAGAAATCTGTGAAAACAAGAGATGAAGGAAGTAATTTTTGCTCCAGCATTTTTCTTTAAGTATATTGTTCATATAGAACACCTATACTGCTAAAACTAACTAATGAATATGAGCATCACTGAGTCAGCACTGTGAAAGCAGGGACTAAGCACAGCGTTTGATGATGGTAATACTGCTGATCTGGTTTCATGGGAGCACTGCTGTGTTTTGTGTTTACCTCATGCAAAGAAAATCCAGGATCCTGAAGGTCACCCTTACACAGAGACCACCAGGAGCCCCTCAGGTTTTGACACAGCATCTTTTCAGCATTGGTCTGCTGTAAAGATGCTGAAAGCAAAATTGGGACATTCTGAGTGAAGGGAAAATCTAAAAGGTGGTGACTTCAGCTCACTTCAGAAGCATTTTTTCTCTTTAGAGTTCAAGCAGCAAATCATTTGTGTTTCACTCAAAGAGTGTCCTCTCTCTATTTTTAGCCACTTGGCACTTCTCTGTTAACAATTGTGAATCTGTAAGGAAATATATGATTTCTAACTAAAATGCCAATACTGTTTAAAAACATGGAATGAAGTTTCTCTTGAAGAAGACATGAAAACTGAGAAGAATACAAATGAAGAGCCCCAGCATTTATGTTTTGCACCATTGGTGTGGGTTTTTCTGGTCTTCTACATTTGTTGGGTTGTTTGTTCACTTGTTTTAATCTAAAGCCACTGCTAAATTTGGCCCTCTTTTCATTCGGAGTCTGCTGAGGGCTGGGGAGCAGTAGGAAAGAGGGAAGCTTGTCCAGTCCTGCAATGATCTGTCTCAAACCTTGCCACTGGGGAGCTGCTGAACAAGGGTCATTACTTATGACACATGTGACAGCTTATCAGATTTTGTCATCTGCAGGGCCTGGCCTGCATGCTTCACAAAACGGTCATTTTCCCAGAAGCTAGTCTGCCCCAAAGTCTTTTGTTTTGTTTTGTTTTTAACTCAGTGTCTGTGCTACATATTGCCTGCATATTTGTGCTCATTCACATCTCCTCTGCATCACCGTTAGCAAACCCAGTTGTAGGGGAGAGGGAAGATTGCCTCCAGGTGAGTGGCATATACACAGCGATACTTTTCTGATAGATTTGGATTTATGCTCTGCTAATGAGATCATTTGGAGTTAATGTAGCAACTTGGGCTTTTGTCCATGAAATTTTAGCAGTTTATTGTCTGCCTATCCAGACAGAGCTCAGTGAAAGATAAAGGGTACTTTGGACTCCGTGGTGAGTAAATGTCATGTGAAATGACTGGGACAACCTCAGAACTGATGTGCCGTAGCACTGTTGCACTGCTATGATGTAGGAAAGCAATGAGGGTCTGAGCACAGCGTAACTCTCAGAAGCAGTAAAACAAATAACATTTTTTTTTCCAGAACACTCAAAAGTACAAGTCAGTTCTTTTCCAATTATTATATTTCTGTATTCAATCAAAGTCACAGCATTTCTTTAGAAAAAAATTCAATTAATTTTGAGACATTTTGCCAAAGACCGAGAACACCAAAGTATCCACGCATGATTGTATAGACTGTTTCTCCTCCACACACAATTTTTCTAATTCTATGCCAAACAAAAACAGAGTGTTAGGCAAACCATAACCTTAAAAGAGAAAACAAAACGGAAATACCACACACACCCTAGTACTTTTCTTCCTTGTATTAACCGTTTCTTTTTCTCTGCAGCAGGCCCATTACTCTCTGAATCAGATCCTTCTTTTGCCATTCAGTTAATTGTAATTTACTGGGCTGGAACAGCACTCTTCTATGCAACGTGCAAATACGTGCGCCAGGCAGCAACAAGCATGCAACAAATCCAAAGCACACAAGTCAGAAAAGGCAAGAAGAAAAATGCAAAGAGAGGGAGATGTGCTGGTGAGGAAATAAGCAGTGTTCTGTTCCCTCAACTTTGCTGGGATTGTTTGTGTGCATAAACGCATATGTGTACTTCTGTTTTGATGGGCTGAGATGTAAGAGTAGACCAAAGAAACTGGGGGAGGGAGTGGAGAGGAGGTTTGAAATTCTCGTATTCATTCAAGGGAGCAGTTGCACCCAAGTTTATTCTGAGTCAGTGCTGTGGTATCAATCACTGCATTGTGTGGGTAGGTCGGAGCAGAAAATGCAGACACACACACACACACTCACCCATGCACATGCACACACAGACACACACACTCCTAGTGCTCTGGAGAGTCCAGATTTGCTTAGCCCCGTGATGTACTATAGATACTTCACACACAGGAAAATGTGCTGAGCAGTAAGCAAAAAAGCAGTGCTGTTTACCTGCCAGAGCTGAGGGTGACCTGCTGTGGCTGCCTAGCAGTGGTGTCCTTAGCTGAGGAAGACAATACTGGAACAATTCCTCTCTTTTTGTTTTTCCTTTGTTCCCATTCTTCTAGGGGTTGTGACCATCTTTCACAGCTCCCTGTTACCACCCGCTTTTTTTACCATACTTGGGATTTTTACATGTAGGATACACATTCCTTGTTCTCCTTGTTAAGCCCTACATCCAATCTCACCAGCTCTAGAGGCAGCACTCCTTCAGTGACCAGTGAATGGCCATTTGTGGTTTGTGCTTCCATCCTTGGCCTCTACTAACATCTTCACACATTTTTTGCTGCTTTCTTCTGCCATCTTTTGGCTGTACTCTTAAGGACCAAGAGCAGGATGACCTCAAAGCCATGTTACCAGAAACACTATCTAAAGCCCTTGTGAGGATCAAAATACCTGCAGTTTGAATATATTTGAGAGATTTTAAAGACCATTCTAGAGTACATATTTTCCGAATATGAATATGGATGTGTAACACGTGCAAGGACCTGTACGTAGTACTGCCTTTCACCATCTCCAGTAGGGTTTCTTTTGTGTTAGGAAGCACGTGTCTTTCACATCAATAGTCTTTAGCCAGACCTCAATGAGAAGTAGGACACAACCTTCTTATGCAATAATAAATACTGTAAAACACAGAACAAACTCTGCCTGACCTTCAACCACTTTCCAAGAAATAGTTTAAGTATTTTCCAAAAAGGCAACAGTTATGTAGGAAGTTGTCCAGCTTGGCAAGTGTGTGAGATAGAGATGCCAAAAGTCCAATCTCACTCACCAGCCTCAGGAGTATAATATTTACCTGCAAGTTTCCATTCAGTAAATTAGAGATAAGCATTGGCCACTTTTCTTACATCATGAGAACAATGCATCTGCATAAATACACAACAGTCTTTCTAGCTCACCATATTTATTTTGAATGCTATGCTAAACCATATGAACATCTTACTTGGGCACAGTTGTTTTGGTCTGACTTTCAAATCTATTCCAAACAGTCAAAATTCCTCTACCCGCACTCATTAATCTAAGCTGAAATAAAAACTAAACAAAAGACATACATTTTGAATAATGGTGCTGGAAGCATTGCTCCAGCTTTTGTCTTACATCTAACAAGTTTACTCAGACACAGTGAGGAAGAGAAAGATTTTGCCCTACATTTCTCTTTCAAACCTCCTTTATTTATGATGAGAAAAGAAAACTAGATGTTTTCAAAACTACGTGTTTTGAGGGCTATCAAACTCACTTGCTCTCTAGATTCTCCAGAACAAGTATGCATGACTAATTCCAAGTTTATTGGTTTTCAGGTCTTCTTACTTTGAGTGTCATGCAATCTGATTTAAGGGAGGCTGCATTCCAAGCACTCTACAAGCAGAGAGCCCCAGTGCTTCAGGGTTTCCTGGTTGATAATATTTTTCCAATGCCAAAATACCACAGACAGTTATGTAATCATATATACTTTGCCTAAAAATAGGACAGTGAGTCATGCTGTTAGGAAGGAGATTCTTCACCTCTGAAACTAAACTGATCACAATATGTCTTAGGATGACTGAATGTGAGTTGAATGCACATGAAATGTATTTGTTCAAAATGGTCATATGAAAATTAGGCCAGTTTCCTTGAGCAGCTCTTAATCAGCCCTTGAAAAACTTTCTTGAATATGCCAGGCAGTTACTAGTTACTTCTTATAGAGTAATTCAGTAGAATTAACTTGATGCCTACTGCCATTCTTTGATTTTGAAAAATATCAAAGCAAAGAGAGGAAGGGCTGAGTTCTGAAATGCTCCACACTTCCTGGCTGCAGTCCAGCAAAGCACTTACTCACATTCTCCATTTAAAATAACCAATTCCACTGCAGGCTGTTCACATGCAGAATAGGACAGATGTGCTGCGTTTGCAGGAGAAAGTTCCTATATACGGAAAAAAAGTTGCTCAAGGTAGTTTTTCCTGTAAACAGACCATAGGTCAAAGAGAACATACTTCAAAAATAAGAGAAGAAATGCTGATATTTGAAGCTTTGCTACCCACCTAAGTAACTAGTAAACAGAAAAATGCATTTAGGTACACCGCATTTTTAATTTCTTTACATGTATGCTTCTTCTTCTTTGGAAATTATGTCTAGAAGCAACAGTAGATTTTGACTGTGTGGCTGGGAGATCAGACTCTCTGGGTGGAGCATAAGCTGCAGATGCCCATACAACTTGGACAAATATCTTGCATGCACAAACAGATCAAAACAGCACATCAGAAGCTACTGCACATGTACCAAGTGGACACTGCCCAATGTGCCCTTCGAACAAGCTGTGTCACAGCAAACCTGACACATTTGGACATACTGAGTTGCTGAAAAACAAACGCAAACAGACTTCTGCTGGGAAATAAGGCAGCTAAAGCAGGCATGAAAGTGTAGATGGAATATGCTGCTGGCTGGCTTTTAATTATGTCATTTCTATTCACAGATGCAGAGCTGAGTATTATATAGCTGCTAGCACATAAGCTGTAATGATAAAGTAGTAAACGAGGAAAAGACACTAAAACTACAAAGTAACCATAGAAAAACAATTTTAAAGATAAAGTGATTTTCTGAAGAATGTTTATTGCTGTAACTTGTTTTATCTGCTTCTGCTCCAACAGGACAACATTAACAACGACAACAAGAAAAAAAGGGATAAACCAGCAGTTAAGTAAACAAGCATCAAACCCACCATCATTAGAAGTAGTCGCTGTATTTAACAAGTACACCAGAGAGAATATAGAAAGTAACACTTCACTCTGCCACGCAGCCCACAGTCACGCTTCAGGAGGAAACGCAGAATCTAAAGTTAATGTACAATGAATTTTCCAGTCACTGTGAGCAGCCTGGTAAACAAGCCACAAAATAAGAACATACTTGAGTGTCCCCCATCCTGCTGACTCCACTTCACTGGGTCAAAGGGCTGCTGCATAAACTTTTCATACTGTCCTGCATATTCTGGTGTAAGCCAGACGAAAATCGGAGATGTTAAGCTAGAGCAATTAAAACATCCACTGCTCATAAGTTAAGCTAGTTAACTTGAAACTTTAACCAGTCAGATAGCATTGTCTAGTATCTTTAAAACATATTTTTATATGATTGCAGAATATCAGATTTTTAAATAGTGCAGTAGGTGAGAAGGTGGTGAAATCTATGTATTGGGTTAGTCACCTATTCTGTTTGTTGGTTTGCCTTTTTTTTTTTTAATATTTCTTTTAAAAGACAGTATATGTTGGCATTGTAATAATTGTATGCAATTCATAAAGGCAAGCAAGCAATATTATCATGGAAAGAAACTGCTGCAATTTGAGAATTTTAAATAAATATCGCGTTGATTCCATAGCTGAGGACTATGTCTTTACACGTGATATAAACTGTGAAGAAAGCTGAAGGAACCACCCTTGGCATGAGAATACGGCTTCTGAGAGAGATTATTCAAAAGTCTCAAAATCTGCCCCAAGACCTTTTTAGGACAGATACTAATCTGCTAAAACAAACAAACAAACAAATAAGTAAATAAGTCAACTAAAATAAACAAATAAAATGTTTTTGGTGTCAGTTCTTTACGACGACAAAGAATGACATCCTGAAAAGATACACTGAAAATGAATTAATTATCATTATTCTTAGGTTATTGAACAAAGCAGAATGCACCACTGATTTGTAGTTATGCTAAGCAAAACAAAACAAAGCAAAACAAACAAAAAATCAACAACCCCCAAAGTCTGTTTCACATGTCAATATAGTATTGCAAAATGATAAATGTTATCTGAGTAATATCTGGCTTAGAATGCACTAGAGGGTGACGAGAATATTTCTGTTTACTAACAAGGTAATGTTTGAATTGATTATCCAGTAACTACTGCTGATAAGTCTGGGTCAAATGTAGGCTGATTTATTTCTTATCTGCTACTAACGCTAATATTCCTGATCTTAACCATGAGGTATTCCATAAGTCTAAGCAAAATAATTACAATCTTATTGCACCTTCTATAATTTATTTATTTATTTATTTACTATTTGTACTTTTGTATACTACTTTCTGTGTGAACAAAGAGGCCTCTAAATACTCATAAACATTTCTTCATCAGTGTTCTGCCAGACACCTGCAATACAGGCATTGTAAAGCTTTGCCCAAAGAGGACAATTTAAGGCACTTGGTCATGCTCCATTCCCATCCATGGCTGGATCATGAAGGGAAATCCAGAAAGCTCACTTTTCTGTCAGGGACAAGAACTGCCTAGCCAGAAACACTCAAATTTAAACTGCTGCTTGAGGTACACAAACCTTAGACACCTTCTGTCACTTCTGAAAATCTACTTGCTTGAATCACCTTGCCTACCTAAACTCATTGCATCTTGGTTTTGCATCCTTTAACTAGCAGATAAACAAGGAAAGCACTTGAGTGAAGGGTCAGCCGAGGGGTATGATGTTGCCCAGAGTTGTGAGATTTGAGTTGTAAATTTGGAGGTCCCAATTCCTAGACAAGAGCCCTCATGCACAAGAACCCTGAGACACGTTGGGCAGGACTATTCTCCATTATCTTGTTCCTCCATTATCCAGGCTGAACAAACCCAACTCCCCCAGCCTGTTTTCATAGAGGAGATGTGCTTCAGCCTTTTGATCATCTCTGTGGTCCTGCTCTGGACTTGTTCTAATAAGCCCATGTCCTTCTTTTGCTGGGGGCCCCAGAGCTGAACACAGTGCTGCAGGTGGGGTCTCACAAGAGCAGAGCAGAGGGGGACAATCCCCTCCCTAGCCCTGCCGGCCACGCTGCTTTTGGTGCAGCCCAGGATACAGTTGGCTCTCTAGGCTGCAAGCACACATTACTGGCTCATGTTGAGCTTCTCTTCAAACAACATTCTCAGGTCTTTCTCCTCAGGGCTGCTTTCAATCCATTCTCCACCTAGCCTGTGTTTGTGCTTGAGATTGCCCTGGCACAGGTGCAGCACAATGCACTTGGCCTTGCTGAATTTCATGAGGTTCTCACAGGCCCACCTCTCAGCCTGTCCATGTCCCTCTGGATGACATCCCTTCCCTCCAGCATGTTGACTGCACCACTCAGCTTGGTGTCATTGGCAAACTTGCTGAGGGTGTGCCCAGTCCCACTGTCCACGTCACCAAAAAAATGGCAAACAGTGCCAGTCCCAGTACCGACACCTGAGGAACAGCACCCATTACTGATCTCTACTTGGACACTGAGCTGTTGGCTGCAGCTCTTTGAGTGCAACCATCCAGCCAATTCCTTACTCACCAAGTAGTCCATCCCTCAGATCCACATCTCTCCAATTTAGAGACAAGGATATCAAGGATATCATATCATTATTTACATTGAGAGAGATACTCCGTCCTTGCCTTTCCTGCCTGTCCTTCCCAAAGAGCCTGTATCCTTCCATGCCAACACTCCAGTCAGGGGAGCCATCCTACCACATCTCCCTAATGTCAATTAAGCCATAGCCCTGCAGGCATGTGTACATCTCTAACTGCTCTTGTTCCCCGTGCTGTGTTAGCACAGAGACATTTCAGTCAGCCCCTGACTGGCTGGAGTGGCTGGAATTCCTCTGTGTTGCTCTTCAGGTGCTCTTCTGCTGACCCATGACCCTTCTCCAGGCTCTGGGCATCTATCGCTGACACTGGCATCAAACTGGGAGGAATGTGATGCAGTGAGGTTCTCCTCCCCTGGTAACTCTAGTTTAAAGCTTGGCAAGCCTATGGCTGAAGATGCTCTTCCCCTTCTCTGAGAGGTGGACCTCATCAGCCCCCAGCAGACCAGGTTTCTCAAAGCAAGTCCTGTCACAGATGGTCTGTGACAGTAGCTGAACCCCTGTTTGAGGCACCAGCCCTGTAACCATTTGTTGATTTGCCAGATTTGACTCGTCCTTTCCATCCTCTTCCCTTTGACCAGCAGGACTGATGAAAAAACTTTCTGTGCTCCCGAGTCCTTTACTGCTGCTCCAGGGCTCTGTGATCCCTCTTGATGTTCCTCTGACAGCTCCTGACAACATCACTGGTACTCATGTGAAACAGCAGCAGTGGAGAATAGTCACTAGACTGTATGAGGTTTGGCAGTCTCTCAGTGACATCCCTGATACAAACAGCTGGTAAGCAGCTGAATTCTCTCAAGATCAGGTTGGCAAATGGATGCCTCTCTACCTCTAATAAGAGAGTCTCCTACTACTAACTACTAACTACTCCTCTGTTCTCCCAGGACTATTTACACATTCTGCATTTGACAGAAATGGGGCAAAAGCAGCCTGAAAAGCAGCAAGAACACAGCCTAACATGAGAAAACAAGCCGGCTCTGAGTGTAGTGTGGTCTGTGCAGCACAGTCACAGCTGTGATGCTGCATGTGTTCAAGAGAGCATGTTCTTCAGTATAGCACCAAATTATCACAGTCAAACAGCTTCTTTGCAACCTAAGCAAGCATCTGTGGCTCCTAGCAGCACAGTGAAAGAGAAAGGACAGGAAGGGAGCAAGGCTGAATACCTTCTTATTTCAATTTCTCATCACCAAAATGGAAGCTTTGCAATGGGCAGTTCAGAATAACAAGCTCACAACAGCTGTACTGAATAATACCTCTCCCCTCACCACCCCAGAGACTCCTACCAAGTCAGGTCTCAGTGTGCCGCTGGCTGCAGAACACAGGGCAGGACAGAGGGCTGGATACACTGTGTGCTTGCTGCTGAGTGCCTCAGAAACAGCTTTGGTCAAGCAGCAAGAGAAGCACAGTACCTGTCCTATGGCTGATATCCATCCCCTCTTATTTTGTGAGGCTCACAAGGTACTATGCACACTTTCCTCAGCCTCCTTCTCCATGAAGGCAGGGCCTGTAGGGGCAGGTGTCCCTCCTTACCAGGCCCACAAAGTCCAGTTGCCAAGGAAGGTGTGGGAAGGCTATACTGCCTGTGAACCTTTCTTGCACCTCCAGAGACTGCACAGTTTGGTGGCAAGGACCTGCGAGGGCTCACTTCTAAAGGCTGCCTGATGGAGTCAGCAAAGTCAGGAGCAGGGCAAGTGCTAAGACAGCCTGGAGGGATAGCTATGGGGCCTGAGGACACTCTTTGTGTGTAGTATGGATACCACTGGCCCCACCTGGATGGCAGCTTTGGGGCCTGTAGCAGGCATTTTTGAATAGGGTGTCCTCCCTGGATTGACGCTTAGGAACAGAAAGCTGCACATCTGTCATCTTCTGAGCAGAGGAAAAATATTAGCTATGCTGAACAAAAGAGACAAAAGAGACAAACAGACAGCAGCAGCAAGGACTCAGAAGTGGAATTGCAAAGAATAGTTTTTGAACTACTTCTGTATGTGAAAGAGTATTATTCTTCATTGTATGCTGGGTAAGGCACTTTAATGGTGAAGCTCAAAAGGTGTTACATCTGTACAGGACACCTCTGAACTGCAAATAAAATACAAGGTTGAATTTGTGGGCGTATGTCAATATGCTGCTATGCTTAATCTCACTATCATTTTGAGCAGGCTCCTTAGCTCAGGATCAGAGCTATGTCCTTTCTGAGGCAGAATTACTTGGCAGCAGCTAAGGGCTCTTTGCTCTGGCCACTGGACACATCCGAGCCTAGCAGAGACTGAGCAGATAGAAACATCCCTGTAACAATCAGTGTCAGGAGGTCAGCCAAGTGTCAGCCACCAGACTTTCACAAGACAAGGAACAAAGGAGCTTCCACCGAAGATACAGAAATAATCAATCTAAAATCAGAAGGAATTACATTTTGAACCAAATCACAAGCAGTCTGAGTACCTTCCACTCCACACTAATAGACAAAGTTCAGTCAGATAAAAATTAATTTAAAAAATCTAACACATTTTCCATAAATGAGCTGTTATTTGCTATTACCCTAACCAGAATTAGAATTAATATGGAATGGATTAGTGGCTCATGTCATGATTAATGACTGTGAGGCTTATGCTGGGGACACTCTTCCTATTGGTATGTTAAACAGTATAATTGGATTCGTGAAGGTCCTACATGTGTTTGTGAAGATCCTAATCTGATCGAAGTCAAAGCCATCATCACTTGGCATTACAAGGCTTGTGCTTCTTCATGCCTACCCAAGTTTTCTGCTAATTAGAGAGATCATTAAAGTTGAGGGTAGAGACAAGGGAAAAATGCTACAGAGCTGCACAAATCACTATTTAATTTCTGTCTTTGTGACAAAAAAGGAAGAATACACCACATGTTACACTACTATGAAGGACGGGCAGACTATTTGAATAAATAAAAGAAAGTCATTTCTTCACCGTATGTGAGTGGTCACACACCAGAACGGGTTCCTAGAGGATCTTTGTTCTACTTGAACTGTTTCTGTGATTCAAAAATTATCACTGGATAATTATTCTCCATAGTGAAAAGGTTAGAAAGAATACTGACTTGTCCATTATCCTTATGTTCAAGGCTTATAACCTGGTGACATTTTGTCTAACATTTGCATTGTTATCATGCATTGCCTTCTTTTTTAGCACCTTGATTTCCCTACTAAATAGATCTTGATTTAGAACTACCTTCAGGCTTTGGCAAGTCAAAGGCCACTCAAAGGAAAAATGAAAGCTAAGATCTGTCCCTAGGTGGTGGCTCCTACAGCTGCTAAAATTTGTAAAACCATTTAAACACATTATCATTTAACCAATTACACCACCTGCAGACATAAAGGAGCAGTAAAGATGGCTACGGTATTCTTATGGTGATGGTATTACCTTTGACCTTGATTTTTGTGGTGTACTTCCATTCTTCCTAGGATTAGCAGAAGTACTTAATTTTGGTTGGCAAAACTATTCCACTATTCCTACTGAGAGAAATTAAGAAAAGTATCTAATACAGGAAGAAATGAAGACAAGTACAGTGAGCCGGGACAAAGTGTTGTTCACATTCAATGGTGGAAGAGATAGTGTGCAGTTGGTAGTGAGGTTTTGGTCTTCTTCATTGCCATTTCTGGATGTGATTTCTGAGGGTAAGATGTATGAACCTCTACTGATGGTAGGTAGCCTAATGTCTGCATTTTGTTTTGACTCAAATTCCCGCTACATTCATCTTACTGCATTAAAAACAAGACCTCAGGAAAAACTAGGTTGAAAGGGCTAAAGATACTTCAGTTATAACATCCCAAACTGGTACTCAAAGGCAAGTTTCTTCATATGCTATTGTTCTTTTTTACATGGCACAATAAAATGGCTCAAAACAAATGGCTGACATACCTACTAAGCTACCAGTGTACCAGGCTACTAGTCTAGCCTGAACCAAATGAAAAGTTGTGGTATCTCCTGGCTTGGAGGACTGACCACAAGACACCTATAGTTTCCTTGCAACCACATTTTAAATGAGAAGCTGTCATTAGAGGAAAGTGCTGCACCTGGAAAAGAGTAACCCCAGATTCCAAGACGTGCTGTGGAATGATCAGCTGGAAAGCAGATTTGCAGAAAAAAAACTGGGGATCCTGGCTGACACCAAGACGAACATCAGTCAGGAATGTGCTCTTGCTGCAACAAAGGTTAATGGTATCCTGGACTGCATTAGGCAAAGCATTGCCAGCAGGTTGAGGGTTGTGATTCTTCCCCTCTACACAGCACTGGTGAGGCCACACCTGGGGTACTGAATCCAGTTCTGGGACCTCCAGTGCAAGAGAGACCTGGACATATTGGAAAGAGTCCAAGGGAGGGCCACAAAGATGATGAAGGGCCTGAAGCACCTCTCCCATGAGGAAAGGCTGAGAGAGCCAGGATAGTTCAACCTGGAGAAGAGGAGGTTCAGGGGGGATCTCATCAATGTATAGAAATACCTGAAGAGAAAATGTGAAAAGGACAGAGCCAGACTCTTTTAAGTAGTGTCCAGTGCCAGGAAAAGAGGCAATGGGCACAAACTAGAACACAGGATGCTCCTTCTCTCTCAGGAAAGGACTTCTCTCTCAGGAAGGATGCTCCTTCTCATCAGGAAAGATTTATTTACTTTGTGGGTGCCAGAGCACTGGCACAGGTTGCCCAGAGAGGTTGTAGAGTCTACCTCCTTGAAGGTATTCATAAATTGTCTGGTCATGGTCTTGGACAGCCTGCTGTGGGTGGCCCTGTTTGAGCAGGGGGTTGGACCAGGTGACCTCCAGAGGTCCCTTCTGACGTTCTGACCTCAACCATCCTGTGATTCTGTGAGAACCCTGCCTAAGATCCACAGGAAGCCAAAACAGAGGACAGCTTTAATGTCTACAGGTCACTCTCTAAAGAAGGCTGATGAACAATTGTTTGTTATTGCATAGCATGCTCTAATCAACAAGTTTTGCTGTTTTCTTTTTGAGAGCAGTCTCCAGCACTCCTTGTCTGGTACAGGCAGAACTGGGCTTCCAGACTCAGCTCTGTGCAAAGTGAGAATGGCCTCCTGTTGCCTAGCAAAAGAAAGCAGTCTTTGGAGCATAGAGAAAAAAATGAGACTTGCTCCTTCCCATCTCCACTGTCAATGAAACATCCTAACCTGAAAGACATCAAACTTTCTTGTAGTCTTTCTTTGCTGTTGTTGTTTTTCCCCTAGGTTTTGCATTTTTGGCTTCAGAGAAACTGAACTTGAACAGCAGAAAATGCTCTCACCAAAGATATGCATGGCCTTGAAGTTTGGTCAGTCTTCTGGTGACAGGGTGTTAATCTCAGTCATGCAGAGCACAAGGCAAAAGGAGGCATTGCCATCACCACCCAAGTTAGCCTGGATCCTGAGCAGACAGAAGCACTTCTTTCTGGCTTTCTGTACCCTCAGTGGAAGGGACACAATGAAGTGGTGACATCACTTTGTGTTGGAGTCCTAGTTCTCTGAAACAAACAAACAAACAAACAAAAACAGTATATAAGGAAGGTCCTACATTAGATGGATTAGATACTCACTGTCACTGTCTGTAGCGCAGGGCTCCAGTCCGCCTGGTGTTGCTTGTCCCCAGGTTGCCCAGAGAACAATTTCCTTGGAGCTTGGTACTCCAGCAGAAGAAGAAACCTTGCTGTCTGCACACCTGTCTTCCTCCCCCAGGCCTCTACTCCTGTTGCTGTTTTTGCAACAGTGACTTTGTTTTATTCTTAATGTGAATTTTAAACCCTATCTCCTTTACCCCAGACCAGTCCTTGGCTTTCTTACTGCAGAGCATATAGCCGCAGCTGCTGGCATTTCATAGGATTTTTCTGTAACCCATGATTGCTTTCAGCCTTCTGATGTCCCCTTTATCCATTGGTCCAACCCCAAACACTCTCTTTACTTTCAGTATTTTCCCCCTCACACCAGTTAATAAGTGAATGATTTAATGATCCTTTTAAAATTTCAGAGATCTACCTGGCAACCTCTACAGCTTGCATAATTATCTGCAAGAAATTCTGGGAGAAGTAAGAACAGATGAATAAACATCTAAAGATACAGCACCAAAAGAGTACGAATCAAAATGCTCGGAAATCCAGCCAGCATTTTTGATTCTGTCATTATCATAACATTACCAATGTTAGCTCTGAAAGCCAACCAGCCAGCGGAGCTCTTGGAAGTGACCCCAGGGGTCATGCATATGTTTGCACAAACACAGTGCATTGTACATGATTGCAGTCTAATCAGGAGAGTAGGAAAAACTTTGCTAACTTCAATCTACCTGAAGCAGGTATCAGCAGCAGTGTCAGAGCCAAGCATGGGATAGCTACTCGTGTTTTATGCAAACCCCATGCATGCAAGCCTGTGACTGCTAATTCTTCTTACTGGTATCAACAGACCTAGATTGCTGCCACCTTGGGTACACCTACAAATGCTACAGTCACACCTGACTGCCATGCAGACTTGCTGTAGGCATAAAAGCCTTTGAATGTTAGATTTGGATACAGTTGCCACACCACATTAGCTCCATCTGCTGCTTTCCAGTAACTTGCTATATCTTCCTACTGATGACCAATCTTTCCATTATGGTGGAAGAGCATAGCCCAGCATAACTAAATCAGAAAAACAACTAGGCAAAATGTTGTAATAAAAACACTATTTGAAAGCAGAAGGTAATTCATCTGTTGAAGAATAAGACTTCAAAGAGTACAGAAGTGCCCCATTGACATCTTTCTCCCTAATCTTCCATGCAGATCTTTCCATCAGCAATGAAAACTACACAGGAACTAGTAATTAGCATACTGGTATTTTTATTTATTTATTTATTTGTTTGTTTGTTTATTTGTTTGTTTGTTTATTTATTTCAGATGAGGATACTTCTGTGGTATTGGCTATTCTACTTTGGAGCAGCTAAGGAAACTGAAGGAAGTTCAAAGATCTTTACTAAGGCCTACACAACCAACTGTCGCAGAGTTCAAGCCTACATATGTGCAGATCAAATTACTCTATAAAGAAAGATAAACTAATAAAAATTTTATTTGCTTTTCCTTTAAACATGAGGATGGGAGTAGAACTTAAACATTTGGAAAAAGGGAACCAGATTTGAAGTGTCTGTAAGAGACAAAAATAGCACACCCTTTTGAGGATAAGAAGCCACACACATGCACACATGCACACAAACACACAAAGATCCCTTACAAAATACCAAAGCATGCTATCCTTTCTACAAAGGAAGGATAAAAAAATGCCTCTAGTTGCCATGCCTAAAAATGGAAACTAGATCGTAACTCTGTCTTAGTACAAGAGTGTTTTAATGGTGTGTTTAGAGCTCATTCAATTCAACAGACCAGCCTTCACCGATACTATCTCATACGGGGAAACCTAAGCAGTCACGTGTTATTTCCAGCTCAACCAGTTCTGCAAACTCAGTATATAAATGGACTCAGATCATCAGCGTTATAAACTGAAGAGATGACAAAGGTACCCAACGATTGTAAGTGCTTTTGAAATCCATTAGGCAGCACTGGGATGAACTAAGTGCTTTCTAGACCTACAGTGAGGGCCTCTTCACATTCAAGGAGTTCAATTTATGAAACAGCAAATGCTTAGGTTAGGGAGAAACACTATTAAGTATATAGCAACTTAACAACTAATGCTGTTTGTCATACAATAAAATGGAAAAAAGCATTCAAAATGATTTAAACACAAATAAATTCGATGTAGAAATATAAGAGTAAGATTTCTAATGGCCCTTAACACATTTCGCAGAAAGCAGATTACATAAAAGATTTCCCATTCTTAGCAGGCAAAGCAAATGATAACTGCATAAACAAGTAAATTGCTTATTATCTGGAAAAGATTGTGGCCAAAAAATAGGGGGAGAGGGGAGAAGAAGAGAGAGAGGGGAAGAAAACTGTCTGAAGAGCAAATGTTTACCGTCTCTAAATAGATCGGAATACGCATCTCCCATACCATCTGTTTAATTTGTGATCCACTCTATTGAAGCTATTGCAGTAAATCAGACTCTGAGGCACCCACCAGAATTTCTGTAGATGTGGAGCTGGTGTGCTAGATGTTTACAGACAAGCCTACTGATACAAAGAGATTAATTGCTTCCCAAAAGAATTCACATTTGAAGACAAGAGACAGTTCAAAGGCTGAGAATGTGAGCTATGAATGCTATAACTAACTTTTTCAGAATATTCCAAAGTTGTCTAAGGTTTCTCACAGCACCTCCTAGACCAGAGAATTTCTGAAAACTTATGTGATGTGAAATATTTCTAATGAAATGAGAGCAACTAAAGAGCAAGGGGAAGTTCAGGATTCTAAAAGCACTGAACTACTGACCTGTTTTTTATGAAAACTTGTTTAACAAGAGGTAATGGGTGCACTGGAATAACACTACCTTTTAATAATGTCATTAGATTACAATAATACTTAAAGTACTTATTTTACCTCCTCCTTCTTTTGTACTGTGTACTGTAATTATATTTTTGAAACACTAGACATTTAGAGTTAATCTTTGACAGAAGAAATACCACCATTTCTTCCTTGTAGTTCCCAGACGGCAGCCTGGGAGAATTCATTCACTACAGTTGGAAGAAACTGAAGAAAAGTTCTGTACATGAGCTCAGTAGTTTTTAACAACTGTGAGGCAGTGGCCACTTAATTACATTCAGGCAGAAGCAAAGATGGTGCATGCTGACTCTGAATACATTTGACTGTATCATAGACCCTGGTGATGCTTTTACAATCTCCATTCATTAAACACCAGTCTAGATCAGACCGACCTGGGAACTAATTCCGGGAACTTTCTGCTGCCATCTACAGGCTGGTGTTGCAGCAGCTTGAAGCAAGGGCACCTCTCAATGAGTGAATCTTCTGGTCATATCAAAGACTGAAGACTTTAATGTCATGTGTAAACTGAAGATCTTATTCCTCGTGATCACATTAAAAATGCATCCATGGAAGTAAAAAGCAGTTCTTTATCATATTTAAAGTTTATCCATGTGTACTCTGCATATATATGCACTGTGATTTGTGCAGGTGCAACAACCATTATTTTTAAATCCCAGTGCTAGCAGGAACTAAATCATTTATCTCCGTGTCCTCCCCTTGAGGTGAAGAGTGGTATGTCAGGACACTTAAAAATCTGACAAAAGTGTAAATTTTTTTTTTTTTTTTTTTTTTTGGTAAAAAGTGGAAAGTCTTCTAGAATGAATTTGGAAGACAAAATCAAAAACAAACAAACAACAACAACAATGACAACAACAACAACAACAAAACAGAAAAAAATGCTTCAAAACACCACCTATGAATTAGAGACAAACCATATATGAAGTGATAACTACAGACTCAGGAATAGGTTACACAGCTGAGTAGTCAATGATCAGAGGAGAATGAGTTTTTAAAGTGATCAATAAATAGAATTTATCAAGTCAGTAATGCTGTGCCAGTGTTAAAACAAAAATGCCTTATGAGAACATAGCAGTTTATTGGAAACTAAGAATGAAAGTCCATACTCTCCGCCAACTAGAGTGAATTAAAATTCAAAGACTACATACACAAACAGAAGTTTCATTCCCGAATAAAGCACTCTCTTCTTAATAATCTCATAGTCTCTTTACTCTCCAGCTTTCAGCCTCCCACAAGTTTTCTGTTACCTTTTGTCATCATTTCTAGATAGAGAATCCCAACCACAAATCAGTTCCCCTGCATCCTTCTCTTCACAGTGCTCTTGTCCTGTTCCATCAGCAGCGGTTCTACTTCCTCTTCCACAGAGACACTGGGACGTACATTTGTGTGAATGTCCAAGATACCTGGGAGATCCAGCATTAGCTGCTGCAATTCCTTCATCTCTAAACTAGGGCTGACAAAATGAAGGATCAGGAGGTGCTTCACAGCAAGTCTGCCTTTCAATCTTTTGCTCTCTCAGGAGTAAAAGGTTCAAGCTGTAATGCCACCACAAGCCCTTAGAACAGACAAGCAGGCATGTCAAAAAAAGCTTAGAGAGTCGTGAACATTTTCAGTGAAGAAGGCCTAGTCTAGAGCAATTAAGGATGGACTAGTTTCTTTTGGCTTAGGCTAGTCTCAGCATTGATGACGGATTAGACAACCCTTAATGATCACAGCAACAGCTTCTGTCTCAACAGAATTATTTCACCTTCAGAGTAAAACCTGTACAAATAGTCAGAGTTAAAACAAGCCAGTCTGACATTTGAGGTTGAGCATGTTGCTACTGTGTATCTATCTTCAGTGTCATGGGTAGTGGTGGTGGTGGTGGTAGTTGGGGGTGCACTAAACCAAAAATCCCCCAGGAATTTACAGAGAGGGCTGCAGTATGACTGAGCAAGTAGATTTTAATGAAGCAGTGAAACTCACCAAGGGTCTTTTTCTCTCTGTTCTTATTCAAAACTACATAGAATCATTGAGAAGTAATGAAATACCATTTACTCTATGCCAGCACAAACAACTCCTCCATGTTAGGCAAAGAAAACACCATCTGTCGTCTTTTCTCTTCAAGTTATAGATTAGAGAATTGAATAAAACATTTTTGGGCATATTTCTAGAGGAGCTCTACCATTGCCTATGAGTAACTATGTTGTGAGAAGACATCTGAGAGGGAAAAACAACAACAACAACAACAACCAAACAAAAAACAACTACAACAACAACAACAAAATCTTAAAGAATCACAGAGAATAATCTAAGGAACAAAGCCCCTCAAACAACCAGGGCCACAGAGCAAACACCTCTGTTCCTGGAGAGGGTCTCACATGAGCTCCTAATTGAATAGAATTAGTCAACAAGCAAATCCTAACCTCTATAAATCAACAGTTGAAAATCTACCAAGATCTAACACTTGCAAATTAATGTTCACATTGGCCAGGTTTCACCAAAGGTACAAACGTTAAGATGCTTGAAACAGGTGGTAAACAATGTGATGCATTTATCTAGCAGATGTTATCTTTAAATAATCTCTGGATACCTTTTTCAAAACAGATAAGCTTTAGTCCATGCAGAAATACTGGCTTATTTTAAGTAGGTCAGACTGAAAGGACAGCGGAGAACTGCAAAAAGTTAAGGGAAAGGCAAGATACGTGGTTAAAAAGTGTAGAATTAGTTCTGCATAAGAAATAATTAAGTGCAGACTCTTCAGTGAAGATTCCTAAGTGAGGACTCTTCATTCTGGAAAAATAAACAACTAAGTGAGGTATATAACAAAAGTCAATAAAATCTTCATAGCATGGAGACAGTGAATGGGAATTGACAGTTCACTGTGTGTTCCAGTGGAAGAGCTAGGAAGGGCACCAAAGGAAACTAACAGAAGGCAGATGCAAAACAAACACAAGGAGGTGGTTTCCACACAGCATATGGTGAAGTTTTGGGTAGCAATATTTTACATGGGTTTGAAAAGCAACTAGGCAACATCATAGAATAAAAATACATAACTTTTTTTTTTAATTAAATCAAAGCCATATCTGTCTTCAACTAGTCAAAGGATGGGGGGTTATATATAAGAAAACTCATACACGGTTATCTTATTGTTATATGCTTCTACAAGCAGCTGCTTTTGGCCACTGCAAGGCACATTCTTATATTCTTTACAGTGAAATTCTGAGAGTTATTTTGAATGCTTTTAATATTATAAATGTTTTATAAAAGCATATTGTTTCAGTGATTTAAGGTACACTGGCTGTAAATGGCATATTTTCACTGAGGTATGAATTATCTATTTATTTTTTCTCTTTCCTAAATAGAGCAGGAATCTGAGCAGGAGATGAGATAACATTCTACATTTGATGTCTCTTGCTCTCATCTCTTAGGTCATGTGAAAAAATGATACAAATATTGTTCATAAGCTTATGTTGCTATGCTTGTGACTAGCTTCAAGTAAAACAGTTATACAGATATACAGCTCAACTAAGTTGAACTTAGTATGTCAAATATTCTGGATCCTGTCCCGCAGTAACTCCTACCAGCAGAAAATTGGAAGTATTGTATGAGATCAGTCACTTAGTAACATAAACTCTTTTTCATCAGGAAGCAGCCTCCTCCTTCCCACCCCACCCGCCAAAAAAAAAAAAAAAAGTTGGGGAGGGGGAACAACACACAACAAAGTGCAGAAACAAAGCAAACATGAAAGAAATAACTGAAGAAATGGGTAATGGCAGTACGGAGAGAAAAAAAAAAGAGAGGGATTAAAAATCCACTTACCATATAGACTCATATTTTCCCTTAATATGGATGGTATGGGTGGATAACACCTCATCTACCAGTCTCTGTGAAATACATGCTGTCAGGACTTCCCACTGTTCAGAAAACCACTTTCATAGAAATGGATGTTAGGACTCTAGAAAATGGACAGGAAAATCCTTTGAGAACATACTTTTATTTCAGAGAGTAATAGAAATGTCATAGAGCTTCTAGGTTTTTTCCATGTAGTTGAGGAACACTGCTTATAAAAGTAATGTATCATGTAGCTCTGTTCAAGTCCAAACAGATGAATGTTTACATGTCATACAGTTTACTCCATCTACCTCTATCTCCCATGAGACTAGTACAGATGGTTTCTTTCAAGGCATTAGCTTTGAAATTATTTGGCCAGTAGTTATGTTAAGTATTCCAGCCTCAAATTAAAAACAGTCAAAAATAAACAAACAAACACATAGTTTACCTGCATTTTTCTGTTCTCCCAATACCTCACCATTGGTATAAATTGCTGTCTTTCAGCAACCTAATAAAAACCCCACAGGTACAAATACTAACGGGGTCTATAGATACCTACAAAAATGTAACTTTGGTTGGAACTGGTCTTCCAGTGATGCATTTAGTATTTAGTTTCATGTTGCACTTTGCAAGTGGTTTCTTCAACTATTTGACTGCTTGATGTCAGCAGTGGCTACACCACTTTGAGCCTACTTGATAGACCTGTGTGACTGAGTTATAAGCAAATCTTTTAATTAAATGTGATTTGGAAGTTTGATCACTTTTGGAGGGAGCTACTAGATGTGGTTACCCATAAATGCAGGAGACCAGAAATAAATGGTATTTTTGGCTATTCCTCTGAGGCTGAATTCTTTGACTGCTGAGAGTGTCAAGCAGCTATTCTGCCCTGGGGAGGCTGAATGGATTTCTTGGTGGATGTCTGAGAGCTTCTTGGCAATGTATTTCCAGAACCACTTCAGGGTGAAGGGGCCCTGCCCACTAGTGAATCCCACTAGTGAATTCATGTCGCACCCACAGGGATTTTACCCCTCTTCAAGAGAGTATGGTGTAGATTAGTGCAGTGCACTGAAGCCTCTTATGCACTAGCCAAGGCAATTAACAATGTACATCAGACTTTGCCAGAAGACCACACCATACCTGACGGCCCAGGAGAGGTGAGGCTGCCATGAGACCATCTCACCATGAGCATATACTGCCAGCAGGCACGCAATTACACCACATGTGCACATGTATGCAGCCAGCCAAAGACACAGAGTGCTCACGTAAAGAGCATATAGTGACATACAACCTGTATTTCTCCTGTGGCTCCCCAGGTCCCTCCAGCAGCTGGATGGGACTCCCCTGGTCTCTGCAATAGACAGGTTCTCCTGTGGTCTCCTCCTCAGAGATATGCCCACATGCCTGGCTCGCTGGCCACTTCACCTTCTTACTAGCTGGCTGGGCTTGGTTGTTCGTCACTCCTGCGCTCGCTCCAGCTGCTGGCACCATGGACACACCAGTCCTTATGGCTCAAAGTCTCACTCCAGTGAGTGGCGCTGGTCTGCCCACTCTGGCCTGCACCATGGACACATGGGCCCTCTGACCTGTGGTCTGACTCCAGCTGCTGGCACTGAGACCCCATATGCACGCATTCACACAGAGCAGAGTCCTTCAGCCAGGTAAGAGTTAAAAGTTAATATAAGATATCACAGATTGTGATGATCAGGGCATTGACAGACAAGCATGTTGACCAGCAAACTGTTACAGACTGTTAAAAACAACTGTTCCCTTCTGTCACCTTATTCTCCTGTTTTCCCACATTTATTCCTCTCTAAATCATCTAAATTCCTCCCCTTCCCCAACTTTGGTTCCTCCCTTAAACACCACATAGTAAGTCCTCTGCCATCCTGAAAAGCTCTTCCCATTATGCATCCTATAATGTGTCCCACACTCCTAAGCAGAAACCTCCCTCAGTTTGAAAGGTGCTCCAGACTTACCTTGGTGGGTGTCACAGCTGGATCATGGGGCTGTAGCTTTCCTGGGACAGGAAAAGGGGCCCCTGGGAGGGCCCAGACAAGGTTCCCTGTCCTCAGAGTCCTCAGTCTGGTTTCCTGCCTGCCTCTAGGCCCTTGTGCTCCACTGGGTGTGTGGAGATGGGCTTTGTATAAGCTGATGGCCCCTCTTTTGGGCCTGGGAGCAGCCAGGGCAGGGTGTTAGTAGTCTCTTCCATCACCACTGCCCCTCTGTGCTCCTTTGAGGGTGTGAGCAAAGGCGAGTTTATCACAAAGCCTAACAGGCATGGCCAGTGACCCAGGGGTCCCTTTGTGTCTGAATTATCTGGCTTCCAGAATATAAGCTGGGGTAATGCAACCAATGCTGCCCTGTATATCTGGAAGTGCTGGCAGTGTGAATTCATGTCAGAAATACCATTAGAGCTACCTGCCCTGTTTCCCTCCCTGATGTGTCAGTATTATCCAGATGCTAAACAATTTGGCAGGAACAAAAAAAGATCAGGCCTGTGGCCAAATGTAGGGGAGAAGGGAAGAGAAGAAAGGGAGAGTGAATGAACAGGAAGCTGTCTGAATCTAGGAGCTGCAGAGTGAAGATGTGTGAAAGTTGAGACAGGAGAGAGTATAAAGTCATGGATATTGTACTTTGATAAAATAAACAGAAAGAATGTAAAGTCAGACAAGAGTCCATTACTAAGACTTCCCAGAATTCAAAATCATATCTCTAGAAAACAGAACAAGAATTCAGTCACACTTCAGCAGAGGCTTTTGGCATGCTGTTGATTAATTTTAACTTACTTGTTTACAAAAGTTAAAATTGCCTAGGTACAGATAACATATACTTTCTTTGTAATGGCTTTCTAAGACTTGTGACAAGTTACACATTTTAACAAGAAATATTTTTGCTGTTGGTTCCTGGGAAAGATGTTTTGATTGTCTGCTTGTTTAGAACCCTGAACTGTGCTATTGTTCACATGAGCTAAAAACACAAGCATTATGACTATCCTGTCTACTTAGCAATCACTTCACAGCTATAACTACGGACAATTTAAAACACAGCTATTATTTTAAACTATTTAACACCACCCAAAAGCTGTGCCAGGTGGTAGTAAACACATAAAATTACTGTTCCAAAGTATCCCAGTACTATTCCAAATATAGAAGATGGAATATTCAAGGAGAGAAAATGTACAAGAGTATGAAACACTTAAACACTTAAAATGTGCATGTACAGAAATTTGTGTAGACAAGTTTTAAAAATCTCTGATGTATAAAGATGAAGCTACTAAGGTATATATTGCTTGACCACTGGGCCAATGACAAGATTTACTACATATAGTATATGTATCCACATGTCATATGTATAGTATACTACAAGTCAATGGATCCACCTACATCTTCTTGCTATAAGAAGAATTAAATGAGAAGTAAACTAATGCAAAATGCTCCTCTCTGGACTATCTGTCCAACATTTTTTTGGCACAGAAACAGAGCAGAGGGATTAACTATGGAAAATTCCCACTAACACACAGTTAATTTCCCAGACCTCTTTGGGAAAGAAGAGAACACTTTGGCCTTCCAGCATATCTTGTGTTTTAAAGTACTGTTCCTTTGAAGAATGTTGCTCTCTTGATAGAGTTTGAGCCTCTTCTGGAGAAGTGCATGAAAGCATGTGTCATAGCATCCTTCAAATATATTAAAACTCCTTACACTCCGAGCAGAGCCTTATTCAATCTCTACCTTGCTGTACACACAGAAAATCAATGTGACTGAAGCCACTTGAGGTTTTATGATTTCTGGGCTGTACACAGACTCTCCCCGACCTCTATCATACTGCCTTTGTTACTGAAGAATTGGAACCTTTTAATTGTCTGAACGATACTACACAAATCGTTGAATTACCTCCTACTTCTTGTTGCTTACATACATGCTTTTCCTTGAGCAATAACCTTGCTTTTTGCCTCTATGGAAACCCGGTAATTTGCACAGATTTTCCTCATACTTTCTTGCCTATATCTTAGCAGAGTGCTCTAGCCACTTGTTGAGTTTTAGTCTGTGTCCTGTCCCTGTCCCTTCCGTTCCCTCCCCCCTGAAGTGATCTTTCAGGATCCCATCTGAGAAAAGAGGTGCTTTTCCTTCTGGAAATGAATCATTTCCTAAAAATGTTCTGCTAGACATTTTTATCTCATCTGAGGCTGCCTCAAGGACTCTCCCCATATTAAAAAAAAAAAAAAAAAAGACACCAAAAAGCAACAACATAGTTGTCTCAAGTAAGTTTCAGAATGTGTTCTGAATTTCTTCCCACATGCTGTTAGTCTCCTGAAATATTGAACCCCGAGATATATTTTAATAATAATCACCTGGAAAGACAAGCCATGCCTCCCTGACACCCTTAGACAGAGTAAGAACTATTTGTTTGGACTATACCACAGCGTTGCACCAAAGCTAAGAAAACAAGTCATAGAACTGAAGGAGGCTTTTAAGATAATCGGTTTTAAGTCTCCTGCCATTATCTTATCTGAAAAAATGGTTTAGGTTTCTTGTATCCACCTGGAAGTCTGAAGCAGCACTATGTTGCTCTATTAGTTTACTTACTTAATACTTCCAGTATTGCATATGTAAAATATAACCAGGATGAAGATAAAATCCATGATGTCAAGTCTGTTTTGGACAGACTGAGAAAACTGAGGCATTTATTATGTCCATATTGAGCTGATTAAGACAGAATGTGTGTTAAAACAATTACATCATGTTCAATTCATTAGTCAAAAAGGTTTAC
The DNA here is from genome assembly GCF_013377495.2 of Cygnus atratus. NCBI lineage: Eukaryota > Metazoa > Chordata > Aves > Anseriformes > Anatidae > Cygnus > Cygnus atratus. The sequence goes on along the minus strand of NC_066396.1, from coordinate 61,483,100 downwards.
TTATATTCAACTGCGAATGACATTTTCACAAAGGAAATAGCTCAGACACCCAAGATAAATGTATCCTACTTAACTGAAAAGATACCATACATGCTTTAAAATCTTAAAGCTCTAAGTTCTTAGCCTGCATGTACTGTAAGTATTTTCCATTTTATAAATAAGATAAGGTGGCTATATTTGTAAGAAAAAATAAGACATAGGGAGTGTTCTTGCTTAAAGGAGAAAAATGACAGAATGAAAGCTACAGACGCACTGACAAATTATGACTAAAAACTCTAGGGAAAAAATCCAGCTAATAATCCATTTGTGGAAATGTAAGAGAATTAAAATTTTCAGAACATATACTACACAGAAAGAAATTGCTGAAAACAAGCATTTCAGTTTAGCCTGGAAGTCATAGGAGTCACAAGAACTCGTGTTTTTCTTGACAGTAACCATATAAACATATGTTCATATAATCTTTATGATGATATTAGCCTTGCACACAAACAAAGTTAAAATCATAAGAGCATCTGCAAAAACAGTATATTCAAACTTCCTTGTAAAAGGGTACAACCATTGTAGAAGTAAATGTAGCAGGAACAGGGCTTCCAGTTCTGCTATTGTCAGCCATTACTGTTTCTCTTTATTGCCTGACCCATGATTTCCTTAAACCTACTGCAGCTCAAATTGTAGGTAGCATGAATGGGCAGAGAGTGAGCATAGCTACTGCTATAAGACCACTACAAGTAAATGCATATTAGACTCTGGGACTGCACTGCTGCAAAAACTGACTCCTTTAAACCTGTTCTCTGCCTTGGGGTAGTGGGAGAAAAAAGGAAATATGGCAGAGACTAAGATTTTAACAACATAATTGCAAAAATCATAACAAAATGGGTTCCAAAATAATCCAAAAGTTGGAAATTGATGGATAGTCCCAAGAAGCTTTCAGTGTAACAAATTTCTAGGAAAGGTATATTATGAAAACTTTCAGCTTAACACATTTCTAGAAAAAAGAATTAGCTTTATAAACAAGGAGGGTTAATTGTTGCTGTGAGTTCTCCTAGGCAAATTCTATCAACAAAGCATCTTAATATTTTAGTGCAGAATCCTGTCTTTGGTTCAACATCTGCCCTTTGAAGAAACATAACCTCAGCTTTCTATTTGTGTTTTTCATATTGCTCTGATAAAAATTTTACTTTTCTAAATCTGAATTGTATTTCCTGATTGGGACTTGAGTAATATGTCTTTCTTTTCAAGGAACACTTGCTTCAGTCCTGGTGGATTTTGAGATTAACATAAAGAAGTCACTTCTGCTCTTCATTATCAAACTTCTACCTAAACCAAATTAGGAATTCCTCAACATGGCAGAGATAATGACTTAGAACAGAAACATATCCAGAAGTTACTCCTTGCCGATATTATTCACACACATCACTATAATCATGGGAAATTCGCAGAAAACACAATGAAGTGACTGCTTTAAATTAAGAGATTTTCTTAGAATAGCAGCCTTAGACTGGAAGGTAACAAAACCGCTTTAGGTAGAGCTCTGAACTGGTATTTTCTTTCTATTATATTATTTATATAACAAGAAAATGTGGGACCAGTAGTTCTTACAAACAAGTGTGTTGCATTCCAAAATTTGTGTTAATAATAATAGTGAAGATCTTTTTTTTTTTTTTCAGTTATGCTTTTATCCTTTTATTACCAAGACAACTAAGTATGCACAGACTGACCGTGATTACATAATTAGGCTGTGAACCCAAAAACCACTATTCATTTCCTGTGTGTGATAAATTTCTTCAGCACATTATCTGTGCTTTTGTTCTGTGGCCAAGACACAGCCATTGCACCTGCAGAATGGTGCACTTCTTGACAGGCTCAGTCAAGAAGTCTCTTTGCCATTGTCATATTACCAAGGCCGTCTGTCCTAGATATAAAAGGTGTTCCGGTTAGAAGGCAAAGAGCTGGGAAGCCAGCAACAAAGAGTAGATTAAAGACACAAAGGAGAAGAAGAGACAAAGCTAAAGATAACCCTTGAATATATAATTGAAGCCTACCTGAAATATGTTCAAAACATTTTGGAGATAAGAAATACTATTTATTTAGACTTTATAAGTGAGGGGCTTCCTGGTTCACTCAGATGACATGACTGGGTGGTCTCTTGAGGGGAAAAATATTTCTATCAAATTCAGAAAGCTATCTGGCATTTCAGAACAGGTAGAGCTTGGAGGACCCCTAATACAATAAATGGTGGAGTGGCAACTGTATCAAGAGATAGGGCAAGAAAGATTAAAACCATGTGTGTCATTGGATTTGGATCTTTTCATCAGTTTGATGCACTTGGGAGAAAGCTCAAGAATCCCTGAACATTAGTAACTGCTGTGCCAGACGGTCTTCTCTGGGTTATAGACAGCACTATGTAGGATTTTGAAGGATTTGTGGGCCAGGACTATTCAAACAATTGATGACTGATTGTAAGACTTCACTTATACATATGCTATACACCTGAACATGAGCCAGCCATGTGCACAGATGGCCAAGAAAGCCAATGGCATCCTGGCCTGCATCAGAAATAGTGTGGCCAGCAGGACTAGGGAAGTGATTGTCCATCTGTACTTGGCACTGGTAAGACTGCACCTTGAGTACTGTAATTAGCTTTGGGCCCCTCACTACAAGAAGGACATCAAGGTGCTTGAGTGTGTGCAGAGAAGACCAACAAAGCTGGTGAAGGGACTAGAGAACAAGACTTAGGAGGAGTGGCTGAGGGAACTGGGGTTGCTTCGTATGGAGAAGAGGAGGCCTCATTGCTCTCTACATCTACCTGAGGTGGCAGCAAGGAGGGTGTTGGTCTCTTCTGAGGTGACAAGTGATAGGATGTGAGGCCTCAAGTTGCTCCAGGAGAGGTTTAGGTTGGCTATTAGGAAGGATTCCTTCATGGAGAGGCTGGTCAAGCCCTGGAATGGGCTGCCCAGGGAAGTGGTGAAGTCCCCACCCCTGAAGGTATTCAAGAGGTGTGTGGAGGTGGCACATGGTTTTAGTAACTTGGTAGGTTAGGTTAGTGGTTGGACTTTATGAACCTGAAGGCCATTTCCAGCCTAATGATTCAAGATTCGCTATCACTATTACTGATGCTATTGCTACACAATGTAAGTGTGTACACTATACCACTCTAATGATGAAGTGTGACCATTGCTTTTGAAAGTGGAGATGGGATAAAAACCAATCTGTTCAGATTGCACTAAAAGGACTAGGCAGGAAAGGAACAGAACTCATTCATTTGAAATCTTGTAGAAAAGACTACATCAGTTCCTTAATATTAGATGATGCAAGCAGATGAAGAAAAAAAGATGATTGCATGATACTTCTACCTTTTATTCTTCAGCTCAGGATATCTTCTGAATGGAGTCAGCATTTGAATCTCCTAACTGGTTTTACTGTCAACTTTGAGAATAATGTGAAGGTTGATTTTTTTCCAAGGGCAGAGGTAGAGTGTAGTACTCTACAGTAGTAGTAGGCAGAGGTAGTACTAATAAAATATATAAACTAAATAATTCAGGAAAATCATGGTTCTTCTTCCAGGTACAAAAACACTTTATTCTGCAGTTCATTTTCATACATGCCATATTCCAGTGGGATCCAAAAAGGAAATAACCAGGTCTAGCTTGTTTACTTGCTGTGTATAGCAAAATAATAGGCAGTATTTGTCCTGAACCACAAATGGCAAGTAAGAAAAAGTTACTATACTACAGTTTAGCACAAGTCACAGTTAGATCAGGTTAATTAAAGGAATATCTAACAGGTTCCAAAATTTTGTAAGGTTTTAGCTACAATTTAATAAGGAAAATTAGCCCTTTTCTCTATTGTACTTGTTTTCAGAGAGTTCTTTCAAGTGCAGCTGCCTCAGCAACAACATATTTATTTTGCTTTCCTGCCATCTTGTGGCTTAACCACAAAACACATTTTTTTAAACAAAGTTACAACTGATGTTTTGTGGAGAGCTTTTTTTTTTTTTTTTTTTTAATATTATTTGGTCTAAGCTGCGCTCCACCACCACTCCCCCACCCTGCACCACCTTACAGCATTGCGACTTGCAACTGCATGGACCATAAATTCAATGGGTTTCTCAGACAATTTGATCCAACAAAAAAGACATTTTGTCTAATAGCCCAGATCTTACCGTGGAGATGATGGGCCATTCTGTCTTCCAGAGACTTGCCTTTGACTCAGGTCTGGCTAAGTCGGTGACTGTTTTAATGGGTTCATATTTCTTATTCAACTACACACACTTTAAAGTGATAATGTGAGAAGTGAGACAAGTTCCAGTCTGGCTCACTCTAGAGCAGAGACAAATGCTATCAGTACTATACCAGTGAAACAAGGAAGAATTCTAGCTAGGCTTCTGCCCATCTGGGAAGTTGCATTTGTGAATACACGTGAGTGCTAAGAACTCAGTGTTAGCCTTTTGGGTTTTGCATTTACAAGGAATGGTCAAGACAGCTAACTTAACACAGCTGATTTAATACAGCTGATATTAGGCAAAACAAACAAACAAACAAAAAAACCATGAAATTCCACTTTTACAGCTAAATGTGGTCCAGCATAAAATATACAAATTCTTGCTTTCTATCACGCTCTGATGGAAAAGCAGCACGTAGTGCACTTACCTGAATCCAGACAAAGAAGAATTAAAATAACTGTTTGAAGGTCATATGTGAGAGTATTAGAGGTTTTCGACAGAGGTCTTTTGTTGAGGCTTATTTTTTTAATAATATTGCAGGAATCATTATCTGGCAAGCCATTCAGAACAGCTCCACTGACTGATGTTCCTAATAGCAAAAACAAGTTCTTTGCTTTCTTCATACTTCCAAAGATTCTATGGAAAAAAAAAAAAAAAAACAAAAAAACAAAAAAACAAACCAAACCAAACCAACCAAACAAAAAGAAAAACCACCAACTTTTCTCCATACTGGATTAGAGAGAGCATCCTAACACAGACCTCTGGTCAGTTGCATTTAGTGACTTGTGTGACATTTAGTGCTTGTGTTGTGGTTTAGCCCGGCTGGCAGCCAAACACCACACAGCCGTTCGCTCACCCTCCCCCCTCCCTCTCCGGGATGGGGGAGAGAAACAGGAAAGTGAAGTCTGTGAGTTGAGATAAAGACAGTTTATTAAGACAGGGAAAAGAATAACAACAATAATAATAATAATAATAATAATAATAGTAATAATGTGTACGAAATAAGTGATGCACAATGCAATTGCTCACCACCCGTTGACCGATGCCCAGCCTATCCCCGAGCAGCCGGCCCCCCACCCCGGCTAGCCACCCCTATATATTGTTCAGCATGACGTCAGATGGTATGGAATACCCCTTTGGCCAGTTTGGGTCAGCTGTCCTGGGTCTGTCCCCTCCCAGCTCCTGCTGCACCCCCAGCCTGCTCGCTAGCAGGACAGAGAGAGGCTGAAAAGTCCTTGGCTTGGTGTAAGCACTGCTCTACAACAATTAAAACATCAGCGTGTTATCAGCGCTCTTCTCATCCTAATCCAAAACATAGCACCCTGCCAGCTACTAGGAGGAAAATTAACTCTGTCCTAACTGAAACCAGGACAGCTTGGATAACATTTGTGTATGTTGGAGTCGACATTTCTCTGGCTGATGTTCCAAATGAGTTGGACATCGGTGTTCCTGTGAGATGAAATGTTATGCTAGTCTGACTAAAAACATCAGCAGAGGCTCAGGGCAACACCATTCTTCTGGTCTGTCATTTAGAGAGAAACTTTTGGGTCCATGACATTTTGGATTAGTTGGTAGTTTGTTTCAAGAAAAACAAAATGTGTTGTAGTTAGATGTAGACACAAACTATTCCCTCTAAACATCAGGAACTAATTATTTGTTGTGCTGGTGATGGAGCACTGACACAGGTTGCCAGAGAAGTTGTGGAGTCTCACTCCTAGGATATATTCCAAAGCCATCTGGACATGGTCCTGGGCAACCTGCTCTGTGCGTCTCTGCTTGGGCAGGGCCTTGGACCAGATGGCCTCCATAGGTCCACACCAACCTCAGCCCTTCTGCCATATTGTCATTCCATGTTTCTATGTATCTGCAGCAAAGAGGACTTTCAGAGGGCTAAAGAACCTATGTGTTTTGCACAAGACTGAAGGTTGGGGCCTAAAAAGTTTTGAGTCTTACCATGAAAGTTGGTGGCTGTGCAAAGGCCCCAAAACTGCAGAACTCTGACAGATGTGGAATGTTTTCTGCTTTTCACACTTAATAGCAGAATGTCGGAAAAAATCCACACGGTTCTGAACCATGCTTGCAGTTTTAAATACCTTCCATTGCCTGAAATTAATTAGAACACTTTGCACTAATAAGTATTTGTAAATTCACATCTAATGCTCTAGTAACACTGAGCACAATATCCAGCTCAGGAAAACTGAGCAGCCAGATGAGAATAAGGGAAAACACGATGTTCATGAGCAAACTGAGCACTTGTCTAGGAACACATGAATTGATCAATCAACATAATACTCTTTAATACCCTACAGAAGTATCTGAGCACAAAACAAAACAAAACAAATAACCAATGATGTCTCAGATAGAACTGTACAACAAAACATGTATTGGCATGGGCATTGCAGTTACTTCTCATAACTGCATGACCACGAAAAAAGACTTGGGCTCAGAGAGAATATATTACACTACTTTGGTAGTAGTCATTGGGAGCACTTTTGGTACCCTGCACTGATATATTGTAGTCTATTCACCAGAAAATAAGGAGGTTAGTAGTTTGGTAAGAAAGTACTGCTTCCCTCTCTCCCCTCTCCCTTCCCCTCCCCACTCCCCCACTCCAAAAGCGTTAAGCAATATTACTATTTAGTTACATTTTCCTCCTCAGAATTTTGTATAACTGCTTTGCCTACTCACCAGTCAAAGGGAATGCAGGTACCCAGAGGAAGACAGTGTGCCAGACCCTATTATCTCCAGACTCCTGTATGTGAATCTGTATGTGAATTACATGTGTAATTGTGCAAGTCTTAGTCAATGCTTGCACATAGCAGAAAGATCCTAACTAAGCAGAAAATTACAGAAAAAAAAATCTACTTTTTCAAATCTGTTAGTAAGGGCAGCCCATTAGCTTTCTTCTGAAAAGGGCACTAGTCTGCTAGTCTGTCTGGAGACATTTACATTTAAGAAAAATACATTGTTTAACTTTAATGAGGCAACCATGTGCCTGCTGCTCTTTGTCCACCAGCAGTTGACATTCAGGTTTGATCTGGTAAAGTACTTCAGCCCTGCTTTGGTTTGGAAGCAGCCCACTGAGTGTCAGATAGGAGTCAGCACATTAAATATTAGTGGCTCTATACCCTTTGCTACAAAAGCAGAATTTGGTCCATAATGTTTGGCAAACTGCATCTATTTTTTTACCTTCAATGCACCTCCAAGATGTGAAGGCTAGATGTGTGCATTTTCCTTTATTTGAAAACAACCCACAACATCCTTCTTACTATGAGTTATGTGCATTTCACAGAGGAACACCTTCAGCAGTCAAGTCCATTGCTAGGCACAGTTTAACTGAAATTAAATGGCAGTAGTTAGTCTCATACTTCTCCATAAAGTATTATTTCTAGGATGAACTATCAGCTATCCTAGGACAACTGATCGGCTTCATGGGGCTGTGCATTTTTCAGGAGAAATTTGATTTTTCAGGTTGTTTTCAGGTTGCGGGACAGAGGTATTTTCATGTCCTCCATGCTCAGGATTGGTGCATCCCTATGAGAAAGTCGAACAAGGGGTGCAGGAGACCTGCGTGGATGGTGTGTTAGGGATAAAAACTGTTAGGTTGTGCAATGTGAAACAGGTATTGTTGTAAGACTAGCAAGGCAAAACTCTGACCTTGCAATGATACATATTGCTTGTTCAGCAATATGGCACCAGGCCGCAAGTCATCCGGCATGAGAAATGCCGCCATCCACACAGGACACACTGGCCACACAGCTGTGCTTGATCACAGCAGCCTATAAAGGACTGCCAAGTGCTCCCCTGAGGCTGGGGACACCAATTGTGTGCTGCCTCACGTTTGGGAGCATGCAGGGGCAAAACCTATAAACAGGGCAAGTTGCTCTGCATCGGTGAGGCAGGAACATCAACTGAGGTCAACATTGCCTCCACAGGGATGCCTGCAAGACGTTGATACCTACCACACTGATGGGATGCCCACCATGAACTGGCTAAGTATCCACAACATCAATGACTGGGAAAAGCATTGTGCTTGTCGCTACCCTGAGGTCAGTATGTTAACAAGCTAACTCAGTAATAAATTCTTTGTCTTTCTATTGCTGCTCAAGTGTGAGTGTGTGTGTGAGTGTATTTGACATCCCCAAATAGCTCGTCTGCTTTATATATATATATATATATAGTTCTTGTCTGATCCTTGCTGAGCTGAACCAATCCGCTTCAGCCCCCAGAATCTAACTAGAACAGATAGGTAAAGAGCTCTTGGGAAAACGTAAACAGAAAAAGAAAGCATAGATGATGTGCAAGAAGGGACAGACCACTTGGGTGGAATATAGGAACATTGTCAGAGAATGCAGAGATGCATGGAGGAAGGCCAAGGCCCTGTGGAATTAAATTTAGCAAGAGACATTAAGGCTAACAAGAAGGGCTTCTTCAAATACATCAGCAGCAAAAGGAAGACTACGGAAAATGTGGGTGTGCTGCTAAATGAGGTGGGTGCCTTGGTGATGACAGATATAGAGAAGGCAAAGTTACTGAATGCCTTCTTTGCTTCAGTCTTCACTGCTAAGGCTAGTCCCCAAGCACTCCCAAGCCTGGAAACAAGAGAGAAAAGCTGGAGAGAGGAAGACTTCCCCCAGTTGAAGAGGTTAGAGGTTATTTAGGCAAGCTAGACACCCTCAAATCTATGGGACCCAATGGCATGCACCCGAGGGTGCTGAGGGAGTTGGTGGATGTGATTGCTGGTCTGCTTTCCATCATCTATCATTGGTCTTGGTCATCTAGAGAGATCCCAGATAACTGGAGACTTGCTAATGTGAGGACTCGGCCTGTCAGCCTGACCTCAGTGCCAGGAAAGGTGATGGAACAGATCATCTTGAACGCAATCACACAGCATATGTTGGACAACTGGGGGATCAGGCCCAGACAACATGGGTTCATGAAAGGCAAGTCCTGCCTGACCAACCTCATCTCCTTCTATGACCAGGTGACTTGCCTGGTGGATGAGGGAAAGGCTGTTCATGTAGTCTACCCAGACTTCAGCAAGGCCTTTGACACAGTCTCCCACACTATTCTCCTGGAGAAGCTGGCAGCCCATGGCTTGGATAGGTACACTCTTTGCTGGGTTAAAAACTGGCTGGACAGCTGGGCCCAGAGAGTCGTGGTGAATGGAGTGAAATCCAGCTGGCTCCACCGGTCACCAGTGGTGTTCCCCTGGGGTCGGTGTTGGGGCCAGCAGGACCCAGTGTAGCCAGGAGGACCAGGGAGGTGATCATCTGTACTGGGTCTAGCTGGCATGTTAACTTTCCCTGCAGCAGCCCATACAGTGCTGTGCTCTGCACTTGTAGCTAGAACAGCACTGGTATCACACCAGTGTTGTGTCTGCTGCTGAGCAGTGCTGGCACAGCATCAGGACTCTCTCTAACCCTCCTCGGGGGTGGGCAAAAAGTGAGAAAGGAACATCACCAGGGCAGCTGACCTAAACCAACCAAAGGGATATTCCATACCACATGATGTCACACTCAGCAATAAAAGACGGAAAAAGGAAGAAGAGGGGAGGGGTGGGCTCTCGTTCTGAAAACGTTTGTCCTCCCAAACACCGGCTATGTGTGTTGAGGCCCTGCTTCAAGGACGTGGTCAAGCATCACACATTTGTGGGAAGTAGAGAGTAATTTCTTTCCTCTGGACTTCCACACAGCCTTTACTTGTGTGTTTTTTTTGTTTGTTTGTTTCTTCCCCTTTCCCCTCGCTTTTCCCCTTTCCCTTTTTTCCCTTTAGTTAAATTGTCTAATTAATAATAATCTTTCCTTAATAATTATTTTTCCCTTTAATTAAATTATCCTTGTCTCAACCCGCAAGTTGTTCTTTCCTTTACTTTCTCCCCTCCTCTTCTAAGGAGGGGGAGTGAGAGAGTGGTTGTGGTGGAGTTCAGCTGCCTAGCATGGTAAAACCACCACATCGTACCCCTGTACTCAGCTTTGGTGAGGCCGCACCTTGAGCACTGTGTTCAGCTTTGGGCCCCTCACTACAAGAAGGACGTCGAGGCCCTGGAGCATGTCCAGAGATGGGCAACAAAACTAGTGAGGGATCTGGAACACAAGTCTTGTGAGGAGAGGCTGAGGGAGCTGGGGTTGTTTAGTCTGGAGAAGAGAAGGCTCAGGGGAGACGTCATTGCTCTCTGCAACTACCTGAAGGGAAGGTGTGGGGAGCTGGGGGTTGGCTGCTTCTCGCAGATAACCAGTGATAGGACTAGAGGGAATGGCCTCAAGCTGCACCAGGGGAGGTTCAGGTTGGAAATGAGGAGACATTTCTTCTCAGAAAGAGCAGTCAGGCATTGGGACAGGTTGCCCACGGAGGTGGTGGAGTCACCGTCCCTGGGGGTGTTCAAGGAGAGGTTGGACGTGGTGCTTAGGGACATGGTTTGGTGGGTGACATTGGTGGTAGGGGATGGCTGGACCAGATGGCCTTGGAGGTCTTTTCCAACCCTGATGATTCTGTGATTCTATAAATACGGTTTTATTCAAAAATCGTCATTTTCAAAGAAAAAAGCGTCATTTCTTCCCATAAGTAGTCTGAAGCTACAAAAACCAACCCCAGCGGGCTGAGGTAACCCGGACCGTCCTGTGAGGGAGGCCTCGCCCCCAGCCCTGTCAGCAGGTTGTGGCGGGGCCGGGCGGCCGCAGGCCTCGCCCCCACATGCGCTGACGGGCAGGAGTCTGGCGGAAAACCCCGCTCCCCGCGGCCAATCAGAGCGCCCTCCCTCCCCGCGGCAGCCAACGGGCAGGCGCCCTGCGGCCGCCAGCTCGTGACGACACGCCGCCGGCGCCTCGCGCCATGCCGGGCGGCCGCGAGCGTGGGCGGGGACCGTTCCGTCCCGCCCCGCCCCGCCTCACCGCCTGCCAGCCGCGCGCGCTCTCCCGAGGGCGGGCAGCTTCGCCATTGGCTGCGGCGGCAAGCCGGCCGCTCTCCCATTGGCTGCCGCCGTCGGCCGTTGGGCGGCCTTTGGGCGGCCGTTGGGCGGGCGGAGCGCGGCGGCCGGCGGTGGGAGGGGGGTGGTGGGACCCGGCGTCGGTCTCTGTGACCCGGGGAGCGGCTCCGGGCCCCAGGCCCCAGGCCCCAGGCCCCGGTGTCTGTGTCTGTGTCTGTGTCTGTGTCTGTGTCTGTGTCTGTGTCTGTGTGCGGTTCCGAGGGGGAAGGAGATGGAGCTGCTGCCCAGCTCGGCGCCCCTGGCCACGAAGCTGCGGAACACCCTTGTCCAGTACCACGGCATCGCGGACAGCGAGTGGCGGGTCGCCAAGAAAACGGTGAGTGGGCTGAACGTGCGGGCGGGCTGTAGGTCACCCATGGTAACAAAAAAAAAAAAAGGGTATTACATAGCGTAACGCGGGTGTGAAGCATCTGGCAATTCTCGCAGGGCTTTCCTCTGAGAGGCCCCGTGCAATGAACCTTCTAGGACAGGACAGCTTTGGATGGCAGAAGGAGTTCTCCCTGACATACTGTGCCATGCCTTGTGCCCGTTGTTGTGGAAGTCCTGCACAGTCCTACCTGTGTGGGGTTGGGGCTTTACTTGAAGCAAAAGGAAGGTGTGGGGAGCTGGGGGTCGGCCTCTTCTCACAGGTAACTAGTGATAGGACTAGAGGGAATGGCCTCAAGTTGCACCAGGGGAGGTTCAGATTGGAAATTATGAGACATTTCTTCTCAGAGGGAGCAGTCAGGCATTGGAACAAGTTGCCCAGGGAAGTGGTGGAGTCACTGTCCCTGGGGGTGTTCAAGGAGAGGTTGGACGTGGTGCTTAGGGACATGGTTTGGTGGGTGACAGTGGTGGTAGGGGATGGTTGGACAAGATGATCTTGAAGGTCTTTTCCAACCTTAATGATTCTATGAGTCTATGAAAATTTAAAATACTGCTAGCACCAGCAGTGCTGCGATATTCTCACTTGTACTTTCTAATTAATCAGTCACAGCCTGTAGCTAGGCTCTGCTGGCTTTTGGAATCTCTTTTTGTTTATAATCATAGAATCATTTACGTTTGAAAAAAATCTTCAGGAACACATGCTTCAGCTTCCAAATGTCTTCCTCATAAAATGTGAGATCACTGTCTGTTCCTTCCCTCATGTTGCTTCATACGTTTTCATTGCCTTCAAGCTGTGACTGTGTATCAGAGCCTCCACTTTATCAGAAGTTTTCCCCCCTTGAAGAGAATGCAGCTCCTGCTTTCCCCAAGCAGTTTGTCATACCCTTCTGTTGAGCTTCTTGGCTTTTCGGAGTTCTGCTTCATCAAGCTAAATAGACTTTGCTGGTGCATCAGCTCTAGGCTGTTGGAATACTTTTTACCCCTGTCCTGCCCAGGAGGTAGAAATGTATTTTGACATCTCGGTTTGGCAGTGTGGTAGGACTAGGGGAGGAAATTTGCATTTTTGCCTTTTTATAACAATGCTGCTAGTGGTTACAGTATTCTTTCTTTGTGAATAGACATAAATAAGGTAGGGTCAAATGTTCCAAATGTAAGTTGAGTTTTCACAAAATTAATAAATCCGGAGTCTTGAAAAGGAGGAACAGACCATCCAAGCCTATCATAGAGTGGTTTGGGTTGGAAAAAACTTTAAAGATGTCTAGTCCAACCCTCCTGCTATGGGCAGGGACACCTTCCATTATATCAGATGGCCCAGAGACCCTCTAGCCTCCAGTTCCAGGAATGGGGGTTCCACAGCTTCTCTGGGCAACCTGTTCTCACCACTCTCAGAATACAGAATTTCTTCCTTATATCTAATCAAAATCTACCCTCTTCTAGTTTAAAACCATTACCCCTTGTTCTATTGCTACATGCCCAATTAGGTACTGGAAGGCCACTGAGTTCTTCCCAGGGCCTTCTCCAGGCTGAACAATTCAAACTTTATCAGCTTCTGTTCATAGGACTCTGATCATCCTCGTGGCCCTCCTCTGGACTTGTTCTAATATATCCACGTCCTTCATGTGCTGGGTGTGCCAGAGCTGAACACAGTGCTCCAGGTGGGGTCTCATGAGAGCAGAGCAAAGGGGGAGAATCATCTCCATCACCAAGCTGACCACGCTGCTTTTGGTGCAGCCTTGTATCTGGTTGGCTTTCTGGGCTGCCAGCGCACATTGCTGGCTCATGTTGAGCTTCTCATCCTACAGCACCCCCATGTCCCTCACCTCAGGGCTGCTCTCAATCCATTCTCCACCCAGCCTGTGTTTGTGCTTGGGATTGCCCCGGCCCAGGTGCAGGGCCTTGTACATGGCCTTGTTGAATTTCATGAGGTTCGCACAGGCCCACCTCTCAGCCTGTCCAGGTCCCTCCAGATGACATCCCTTCCTTTCCTCCAGTGTGTCGACTGCACCACTCAGCTTGGCGTCATCAGCAAACTTGCTGAGGGTGCACTCGATCCCACTGTCCTTGTACTTCTGGATGCAATACTTACACTACTGTTCTTTAGGACATTTAGTCCTTAGAGCTTATGTAGTCAGTCATGATTCCAAACAAAAAGTAAGTAGTATTCTCTTTAATGATGAATTCCAGAGATCTTGTACATACGTTCCATTTGATAGTTAGATAACAATCAGAAGTTACCATTTTACTTATTTTACCTGGCTTACGCTAAAACGAATAGACCACTGCTTGCAAGACGTTTCTAGTCAGGCATGTAGGAGAGAAGAGTAACTTAAGCTTACTTGTCTGTCACTGTCAGCACTTCCTGCACACATCTGCTTGGTCATGTGTTACAGGAGTGCGGGCAGAGGTCGTATGGTCTTTCTCTCTGATTAGCGTCCGGATAGTCGCTTTCCAGTTGCCTTTAATTGAAAAGCTGTATCTAATATGTCTTTCCGTTACTCTGTATGTATTCCTAGTAAACTGGCTTGGCCTGCAAAGCTGTTTATCTGCTCAGACTTCTAGTACTTGACACAGAGAAAGGTACTTGATTGATTTTTTTGAAAGAATGGAGGATTACCAGCAAAGATGTCTGAAAGACGTCTGCTTTTCTGCAGAAAAATGTACAAGAGAGCACTTTGGGGTGAGCCACAGTTAATGATAGAGTATTTTGCTTTTCATTGGAAAAAGTGAGGCATTTTCTTGACATCTTAGAATGGTATGTAGGTGACAAGTAACATCGTATCTTCCATTTTATTCCAGAAAGATGCAACGGTGTGGCGTAAACCATCAGAGGAATTCAGTGGATACCTGTAAGTTTGCCTGCAGACTAGATCAATTGTTAAGGTTCCACAGATGTGCTGTATAGAGTTCAGAAATGAAGGTTGTGGATAAACTACACAGATTCTTCACAGGAGAAGCGAAGTGGGCCATCTGGTGTGCCTTGTTGTCATGTGAAGGCCTGTATCATTTATTTGGGGTGTTATCATTTATTTGGGGTGTTATGCTTTGATGATTTGTGCTTGCATGGTGTCCAGACACCACAAAACTCCCACCGGCTGATGTGGGCAACAACTTAAGTCCAGACTTCTTAGAAATATACATCACATACAGGTTCAGTAGGTCTGCAGCATTATTGAGTGATGAGCCAGTCAGTGTTTGCACACTCTTAGTGGCTATGCAACTGGTAGAATAAAACATCAAGCATGTAGTTGTGGGAAAGATGTCTGACATAAAGACCATTCCCATGTGAGTTTCTGTCGCTGGGTTCTGTAGTTAGCAATAGGTTTAAATTGAGAAATAGTTATTAGAAAGCAGCAGTTCGAAGAAAGAAAGAGTGCTGCGTAAAGGTAGTGTTTGAAAGTACCTGAAGGACTGATACGCTCTGGGTACTGTAAGTCCTGTTAAATCTGCTAGAGCTGACGATTCCAGGTACCACGAGTCTACTGACTCTATACTGGGCCACCAGCACACTAGCGTGAACACCAAGTTGTGTGACTTAAACCAATGCCAACAAAGTCAGCTGCTATGTGCAGTTGACTCCAGGATTGTGAACACACCCAATTTAAAAAAGGACATTGAAATCTCCAAACACCCACCAGACACTGGCATTCTTGGTATACACTGAGGTTGGCCACAGCCAGCTAACTATGAGTGAAAAGGGGTGAAATGTGCAAGAGAATAAATGAATGGGTTGTGTGACTAGTTACCTACTATTAATAAGAACAGCTTAATGAATAAGAAGTGTTTTGAAAATAACAGTTATTATCAATTTTTCCCCCTCAGGAGAATGAGACCCAGTAATTCAAGTAATCAAAATTTCTGGTATCTACTTAACATAATGAATGTTCTGTAAAGTCTTACACCAAATTATTTGGTACTCTAGTAGGCCACCAAAGCATAATGTAGTTTCTTGTTAGCTTGGTTCTACTACTGTTACTTCTACTTGATGACGACTGTGACTGTTTTTCTTTTTTTTTTTTTTTTTTCCTCATTGTATACGTTATATTTACTCATCCATGGTGGACTCCTTTGCTCCCCCTGCAAGAGCAGCAAAATAATGAGTTGTTAGAGAAATAAACATGATGATTTTTGTCTGAGGAAGGAGTTTGCAATTTAAGAAATACAGATTGCAGCATAAGGACAAAGCTTCCCAGAACGATCCCTATTGCATAAAAGAATAGATACACACAGGGATCTTCTTCTGTACTGTCTTTCTCATACAATTATCCACTGACTATAATTCCAGATACCAAGGTATTATAGTCAGTGTACTGTTGCAAACTAATGGAATACTGAATAAGAATTTCTGACTTTTGTCAGAACGTAATGTAAACTTACGTTTCTCTAGCTACAAAGCTCAAGGAGTGGTGGAAGATGTTACTAACAGAATTGTGGATCATATTCGCCCTGGACCTTATAGACTGGACTGGGACAGCTTAATGACCACAATGGACATCATGGAAACGTTTGAAGAGGTGAAGACTTGCATATAGATTTTTAAAGGAGATGTGTGTAGGCACATACGTGAATCTAATGTCACAGAAAAGCAGTAGTTCCAATAAGTACTGATATTTTTACACGTGTTTTCTTGAGTGCATGTTTATTTGCATGGCCAGTATGAATACATGCTGGGGGAAACTTCAGAAGATGCTTTCTGGCTGCACAGCCCTCTTCTAAAGCTTGATGTTCAACTTTCCATGAATGAAAAAAATAGAGAAGTAAAACCTAAAAGGTTGCAACTGATATGTGGGAGCTGTGGTACAATTCACATGTAGAAGAGTTACAGTGTAATGTTCTACACACTAGAGGCTTTACATACTCCTCACTTTCATCTATTCCACAGCAAATAAAGTCGTGGGTATTAATAATCCACTTGTACTTCTACAGAAACTACAACTTCTTCCTAAAACGTTGTCTTAGCTGTGTGGCAGGGCTTTTTGCTGAGAGCCAAAATAATTTGTACTGGAGGGCAAGACTTGATAAAGAGAGATACTTTTGACATTGATTATGCAGAAGTTGTTAGCCTTGTTTTGGTTACTGGGGACATCCAGTATGATGTAGGCATCTGGCTTGAACATGGATGCATTGTCTTTTGCTCTGGCTTTTCAGGAGGATTTATGTGATAATGTGTTTTTGCTAATTGCTCCTTAGTATTTACACGAACTTAAGTGTCTCATAAGAAAGGCTTTTTGGAAGACTTGTTTGCATTCTGTTTTGTTCACTTGGTGGATTAAAAGTCCTTGGCAGAGGATCTTAGTGCTGAGAGCAGCCTCTTGCAATTTATTCATGATCTTTTCAGATTTGGTAGGTAGTGGGAAGGGCATGTAAAAGGCACATGGCCTTCAGTTCCCAGACATGACTTACAGTTCTATTGTTTTAATCAGGATGGTTTAAAGGAGCCAGATACCCTCAGCCTCTGCAGTGCTCAGCTGCAGACTACAAGTTATTAAGGACTTCCAACCTTTAGACCAAAAATGACACCTCCATTCAGATCTCACTGAAGTTTTTCTGGACAGCATGTAGTTGAAAGATAGTGCCACCTTTTTGGAAAAGGCTAGCTGCTTACCAGCTTAAATATCCCTGGATTCATTATACTAAGATACTTTTGTTTTGTTACTCTCCTCATTCTGTCACTCAACAAGAACTGCTGTGTGATGCGTTACACCACTGCTGGCCAGCTCTGGAATATCATAGCACCAAGGGAGTTTGTTGATTTCTCTTACACCACAAGCTATGAAGATGGTCTTCTAACATGTGGTAAGGCACCACTTACCTTTGCTCAATTCTTATTTTGCACCACCTGCCGGGCTTAAGATTTGATTCAAATTAAGTATAGTTCTGTAGTAAACATTCAAAAATGATATAAAATGGTCTCCAATTAATATTTCAGAGGGATTTTAGAGATTTTACAGATTTAAAGAAGTATACAAGTTACTGCTTTGCCCATTAGCCATTCATGTGTGACAGAATTCATTTATGCCAACTGTAGAACCGGAGTGGTAGAGACAAATAGTGTGGTTTCTCTCAGCTTATACAGCAAACTGAGCAAAGTAAAAAGCTTCCTAGTAGATGGGAGGAACGTCTTTACTGTCAGTTTCTGCTTGTTAAGCACTGCTTGTTTGTGAAGGAGTGTGGATGACGAGCAGGCAGCTTTCAGGTATGCAAGTATCCAAAAGCTTAAAGTGTGCCTGTCACTGCTACTAAATTCCCCAGGTAGAAACTTTTATTTTTTATCTCTGAAATTCATTTTCCTTTTCTTGTTTGTTTTCCTTGACAGGTATTAGCCTTGACTATGGAGAAGTGAGACCTGCTTTTGTCCGTGGATTCAATCACCCTTGCGGTTGGTTCTGCGTTCCTCTTAAAGACTATCCTAGCCACAGTCTTTTGACGGGTTACATTCAGACCGAACTGCGAGGGATGCTGCCGCAATCTGCAGTAGACACTGCCATGGCTAGTACTCTGGCCAATTTCTACTCTGACCTCAAAAAGGCACTGAAAACAGGCAAAAAGTGACTCAGAAGCCCATGTGTTTCTTGCAATCAAATTACCTTGTTTAGCTTAGCATAGGTTAGCTAGTGAGTTCAGAGGTTACATTGTTCCTGAATGGTTCCTGAACCTTTATGTAGAAGGATCCAGACAAGTTTGATGTGATACTTAGCATACATTCCTAATTCACAGCACAAGATTTTGTTTCCTGCTCAGCACACTGCAACTGTGTGAGGAGTAGTCTGAATCTAAACACAAGATGAGTGTGGGCTTGAAAAATGCATTACAAACTCTGCTCTCACCAACAGTATTGAGAGTAGAGTACTCAGGATTTTGTGGGTGCAGGTTACTGTACAGGCAGCATCTCACTGGAGATGTAATTTCGTAATATATATATATTTTTATATTTACTTTAAATTTTTGCTTTATGTAGTTTGTACAGGTGCATCTTTAATTTCTATTTTAGAAATTTGCTTTGATTTACTATTGAGATGGTCCATAGCTAAATTTTTAAACAGTACTGTTCATAAGAAAGTTATTTGCTCA
Organism: Cygnus atratus; assembly: GCF_013377495.2. NCBI lineage: Eukaryota > Metazoa > Chordata > Aves > Anseriformes > Anatidae > Cygnus > Cygnus atratus. The sequence continues at coordinate 61,464,459 of NC_066396.1, read as the reverse complement.
TGTTAGCAAAATAAGTATTCATTATTGGCATTTCTTTGATATTGTAACTGTAGCTTGATAACTGTTGTAAGTAACAATCTCAGTGCATAGATAAAGAAATGTCCTTACAGCTGATCCAAAGCTCATTTAAGTCATCAGGTATCTTTCCATAGTTTATAGTGGGCTTTTAATCATGCAAATAATTGTCAAAATAGCAAACATCCAGTGGATCCTCTGTAATACTCTGCACTTCTAAATGATTTTTTACTTGAATTTGCATGTAATTGTGTTCTCTAGCTTAATTTTTGTCTTCCTAAACTGAAAAACCTGGAGTTACTAGAAGTACAGACAGTACCACCAACTTGCTTCAGACATAGGCATTGGTTTAACCACAAGAGTACAGACTGCACTGCACTAAAGCTTTCTGTTGATTTTTGCAATAAATGAAATGAGCATCTTAAAACACAAGGAACTGAAGGTCAAAGCACGAGCTGTAGAGTTGCTCAGAGCCGCTGGATAGTGGAGGATCAAATTTTTAAGGATATTTAGTCACACAGTGATGCTGATGGCTATACAGAAGGGGCTTTCAAAAGTCTACTCTCTGTGCTGCTAGGAACCCACATTCTCTTTAAAATGTTACATTGACAATTTAATGTTAGTATGCACCATTTGCTCAGGTGAGATTGTAATTATTGCTGTGCTTTACCGGTGCAAGTGCAGCTGCACAGTAGTTTGGGAAAGTACCTTAGAGCCATAATATTGTGGGACCAGTTGTATACATGCAATCCAAGGACACAAAGCAACGGCCTCAAGTTGTGCCAGGGGAGGTTTGGATTGGACGTTAAGAAGAACAACTTCATGGAAAAGGTGGTTAGGGATTGGAACAGGCTGCCCGGGAGGGAAGTGGTGGAGTCACACTCCCTGGAGGTATTTAGGAAATGTGTGGACCTGGCACTAAAGGACATGGTTTAGCGGTGGACTTGGTGGTGTTAGGTGGATGGTTGGGCTTAATAATCTCAAGGGTCTTCTCCAACTTAAATGATTCTATGATAATAGAGGAAGCCTTGCATAGACTACATGTATAGTCGCTAATCTCTGCATATTGTTGTCTCCTTTTTTTAATGCTTCTGGGCTGATTGAGGGGTTTTGATACAGATGTATGTAGAGCAAAATACTCCATTGCTCCATAAAGAGCACTGATTAAACCTTCACAGAGCCACTTCAGTGTTAGAGAAGCAGGTCAAAAGGAGCTCAAGACTCTTACGAGAGGATGTTTGCAGAGCACTGGACACTGCAGAAAAGATCACAAGGTCCTTGTTGTAAATACCCATTATAAGGGCTGTAGCATCTTGGGAGTATCAAGCCTTATTTGTGTTAAGTGAAATGGCTTTTTACACTTTCAGTGAAGATAGGCTGATGAAGCACAGGACAGCCAAAGGAAGAAGGCTTGTGTTTAAACAGAAGAAAATCACTGGCATTTTAAATATGAAAGTGTTTTTTATATACATTTTCTCCATGCAGGTTTCCTTTTTATTGACAGAGTAGTTTTCAGTAACAGTCCTAGGGATGGAAAGATTTTGTGACTAAGGGCAAATATCTGAAAGCAAAGCATGCCTTCTATTTTGCATTGTGGTACATTATAATTTGTTCTTTTAGCACTGATTAAGCTGGCTTCATATGTTTTAACACAAGTAGTCTATTGCTTCTGCCAATGAGTCTGAACGTTAAAGTTAGTAACAGAATAGAGATTACAGAGGCGAAGACGGGAGCTAGATGTTTTTATGTCAGCATAAAACAATTCTTCAGTTTTCGTATAAGGAGAAATCATGGAAGGTGCTAGCAAACCTTAAGGATTTATTTTGGGGATTCTCATTCTTGTAAAAGATTTTCTAGTTTAGGAGCACAACAATTGACAACGTATGCTGATTACGCTGCTGAAGCAATGCATAGCTGGTAGCCCTACGCTGATTATTCTAAACAGTTCATCTATAGAGTAATACTGAACTGTAAGAAAGGTGTCCAATTTCATATGGTATTGTATTTGTTTAAAATCAAAACTTTATTTCTTTTTATATAGCTAGGGATTGAGAGGAGTGTTATGTCATGCAGCAGACCTGTTCTTTATCCAGAGTACATTCAGAATGAAGAAAGCCACAAAATCAAGTACTGATCAGATCAGAACTTCTTTCCCCATCATTGCATTGCTTTCCTCCAAAGGTAATGGATGGTCTAGATGGAGCAAGGTGGTACAAATAGGAAGAGAACTGAGGGGACAAAAGTGCAGGAACATGTTACTTGGCTTGTAAGGAGGTAGTTTCACAACAGCGGAATTTGTGCACGTTTGTGAGGTTAGCCAATATTTTTGTTGGGAAGGTTCACAGGCTACCTTCATTACTTCAGTTTAGTGTTTCAGCTAAACTAGAACAGGACAGTGTCATCTGAAAGTAGCTTCTGAATGAGGTGCCCAAGATACCAGTTTTTGCTGGAGAAATAGCATGTGTATATATATAAATGCATCAAAATTATTTTTATATGACTAGTAACTGGGGGGAAAAATAAATATTCTTTTCAGGGGTTTAGGCAATATACCAGTTTATTTAAAGTTTGGCACTTTAACTAGGTCCTGTGTGAATGGGAAGGATGGCTAATGATAAGATGATTTTCATGTTTAGCTTTTGCTTGTCATTGAAAACCTTCATTATTGAACCTTGTGTGTAATTGTGCTGCTTGTTTTGTACTCTACCACAGCCTGCTAGGAGGTGGATCAGTACCTCAAACAGATACTCTGGGAACAGCACGAGCCTTGATCTCACATTTGATTAATTTATAATGCTTTTAATAGACCAAAATGTGATGACAGTGTGTAATTCCTTCAGTAATCATAAATAACCAGAACTATTTGACGGTGTGAACTGGTGATTAATAAACCTACAAGGTTCATTGCTGGAAAAAGAGCCATGGTTCTATTGAAACCAGTCAAGTTGTGCCTATGTTCAGAAAGTCAAAATCAATCTGTCTTAACAGTGGTTTTAACGGACTGTGTTCAGTGCTTAAGAGATTTGTGTTTATATTTTGAATGCAATTGCAGAATAAATTAAAACATGAACTCCAACAGACTCGTGATGCATCTTTTTCGATATTTGTGCAGTCGGATGTAGTATTTGGCTAGTTTGGGGGGGAGTTGTGTCTGATTATCTAGCATCTTCAACTGCATGGTGATCTAATACTGTCAGTCTCCATATACTTAAGAACAAACCCCAGTATCTTTATTTAAAATCTAGATGTAGCCTAGGAAGATTTCAGCTTCCCAGAACAACTCAGACTCAGATTTCTGCTAAATTAAAATATCTTGAAAAAGATACAGACAGGATTTTTTCATAACTTTTATATACATATTTTTAATGACCCCATGATTGCTGTGGAAGAACTTTGTTAGTTTTCTCTTAATATTACTTGTCTTCTAACATGTTTAAGAAATGGTTTCTTAACCATCAAAATTAAGTTCATCCTAAACACATGGGTACATAGCATCTTGCAAAAAATGTGTATTAGGGTTACATTCTAGAACATTTGTTTTGACGTGTATTTATTAAACAAGCAAAGGAAGAAAATACCTCTTTGCTTTTGTCTCCTTTTTAAGCCTATAGGAAGGCAGGAGAGCTCTGTAGCATTTGACTTCAGAGCAGAGTTGCAGCCCTCTTCTCTTGCACAGAAGAGGAACTGTGCCTCTAAGATACAGCACACCCTTGTGGGGAATGTAACATCTCACCATATTACAAAGTTGGTGATAAGTACAAAGTAGAGATAGGTACAGCAGCTACTTCAGATTGTTGGAAAATGATTAAGTACCCCAATTAGAATTAAGAAAAATTGTGATGTTTAATCACAATCTAAACACATTTTCTGGTGGGAGATGTGAAGATGTGAGCAGTTAATAATAAAATGCATGCTAAAGATTAAATGCTCTGTAGGGACATCTGAAGTCCTAGTCCAGAAGTTAAGCTTTGTGATGCATTCTGCCTTTTCCAGTCCTCACTGAGGTGTGCTGGTGACTCAGAGTACAGGTGTGGACTGACAACTGTGGAGTCCATCTTCCCAGGAACTGTGCCTCTAGCAGGGAGAAAACAGGCGGAAATGATAACAGAACATGACAGGAGATGCTTGCGCATGTTTCACAGTTGATCCCCACAGGAAGAGGTGTCACAATACCCTTGCTTGGGCATCTGGCTTAAAGTGCCCCCAGATCAGCACATTATCTAGAAACATCTTTTCTAAAGTGAATTTCTCTTTTGGTGAGTCAAGCCAATATGACTACATAATGATCCTTGAAAAAATTTTTTGTTGTTGTTTTGTTTTGTTACAAGGCGGCATCTGTGAAGCTATTAGAGGATCAACTCCTCAGTTGTCAGAAACATCTTGCTAAGGTTGGCTAAGGGCTGATTTGGCTGTGCTCTCATGCCTCACAGAAAGCATTTCCTGAGCTCTCTGCTTGGGTCTGCTCACCTGCTTTGCAACACAGATCCAGCTCCTAGGCATGTTACGAGCTCAGAGTGCAGGACAACAAAATACCATCCTGCGTAAGATTCCCTGACTGGCTCAAGATTACTACCTGAGTGCTGCCTTTAATTTGGGTTTCAATCACACAGCATTAAGGCTAGCACATTGGTGTTACTAATTCAAGCCGTCGTGCTCACTGGAGGGAGTGCATCTGAGCAGTTGCAAGCATGAGTCCTTTGTTATTTGGATGCAATCCAAAATTTTAGTAGCCTTTAGATTCATAATAAATGGTTGCAGAAAACAGGTTTCCATGATAGACAAGCTGCTAACTGCAACAAAATGACTCAGAACTTTATAGAACACTTTCTGGTCACAGGAGTAGCAAAACAGGGAGATTGCTCAAGGAGGTTGCAGTGCTTCATTGCTGGAGGTCTTTAAGAACAGCTAAAATGAGCTTCTACCTCACACAACCCTCCCTGGGGCACAGGGATAGACCTTACAAAGGTCCTTCCAGCCCTATTGTTCTGTGTTACACCACTTGTAACAGATTTAATCTTATTTTTTTTAAATCCAACTGCTAAGCTTTTGAGGGAAGAGAAGTTGAAATGTTATGCCAAGTTGGAATTAATTCACAACTGTGCTAGGAACTGATGAGACACATAATTTCATCTCACTATAATGATGACTACCGTCCCTTATTCTACACTGAACATTAGCTGTCAGCAAATAACAGATGTAAGCATTTCTAGATTAACTATTTTATTTAGCGTCAGATCAGTCATGCAAGCCACTTATTAAAACAGACTTTCCACAATAAAATCATATTCTCACAGCTTATCAGCATTTCCATACAAGCACACAAGCAGGTACATTGGTCCCCAATAAAACACACTAAAACCACAGAGCTGACTTTTTCTGGTTCCAATTCCTCTCTGGTTCATTTACAGAGTATCGGAAAAGTTACTACACAAACAGGTTTAGTCTGAAGTAAATGTGTACAATTAAACAAGCAATCCATGAATTTCTATTTAGTCACTAACATCTTTGCTAGTACAAGCAGCGTCGACAGTACAGGTTTTCTTACACTTCATTATTACTGTTAGGAGTCCAGCCGCCATTGCTCTGAGGCAATGAGCTTCTGTAACAGGCTTATAACATAATTCGTGTTACAAGTCCATAGCACCATTTGTCTGTTTGCCTTAGAAGCATCAGCACATGCCCTACCTGTGCAGCTTATGCTCATCTTGAATTAGGGGAAGCACAAAGCTTCCTCCTTTTGGTCTGGTCCTCATCCAGCCTCAAAGCCAAGAGACAACCAGGAGCCTCCAAACTAAGGCCAAGCCAGACACTAGCCTTTCACATACTGCACCACCTCAGGTGAAAAACTCCGAGCTCCTTAGCAAGGGGCTGGAGCAGCCAACGAGACTCTGCTCGGTGCCTCCCAGGCTTGCAAGAGGACATCATAGCACAGCGCCTTCGGACTAACAAATCGCTTCCCCCAGGTGAGAAAAACATGCTGACCCTTCCCCTCTTCTCCCAGTCTCTACTCCCACCGCTGGATTAGCCATCCTAGCTATTCTTAAAGACCATCCTATTAATATTAGTTTCAGGGTCTAGGGTTCACCCCCTCCTATCCCCATCTTTCATAAGATGAGCACCTAATCACTTCAGAGTTCATTTTCCCACAAGCAAAGGTCTCTTAACACTGTTTATTCTAAAAAAAAAGAAAAAAAGTCCCCTATGAAACATTAAATGAAATTTCTGGTGTTTAATCAGGAGCACTAGCATGGCTTCTCATGAGCACGTAGTGTGAATAAAAAAGCGGTTCCTGTTGTGCATAGTAGCACCAAGCCACAGCTGGGATTTGCTCACAGTAGCTAGCTCTTTTTTGCCCTTAATCTTAGTAAAAGCTCTCATAGTACTCAGTTACTCTTTCCCTGCAGCCAAGGCAGTAAAGATTTGGGCACAGCAAACAAGGTGCCACTGCTGCAGTGAGGGCAGTAGGTTGGTGACAGCAACTGCTTGGGACTCCGCAGGTCCAATGGGTTTTATGGGTCCCTCTTGTTCCCCAGATAGGTGTTTCCTAGAGAGGGCACCACTGCTGCAGGGTTTAGCAAATCCTCCAGAGATATATATTTTTTTCTAAATATGCACACTGTCCATTTTGCTTAGTTTCATGAATGTTTCTCAGTGATGTTGCTCACCATTAAAAACTACTCCAGGCCTATGGAGTAACAACATGCCACTGAGGAACATGTGCTCCATAACAAACCAAGGATAAGACTGGGAGCTGTAGTAATAGTGTAAGCAAAACAGCTTTGATTTCTTACTAATGAAAAGAAGTGGGGTCAGGGGTGAGAATTTTCCACCTAGATTTATTTGCTCTACTTTCGTACACATGGCTGATTGTGAGGTCTGAAAAAATAGAAACGGACTTAGAGATACATTTCCCCTTTTTCCTTGTTCAGACAACACTAAAGAGGAACTCTCTTTGGTGCACTTGGTAGCAAAATCCTCTGGTGTTTCTATTGTGGGAAATCATTGATTGGTGGTACTTAGGGATTTGTGGGGGTGGTTGTGCTTGTTTATGGAGAGTTAGCATTTGCAAGTGACAAAATTATGCCTTGGTTTTCTTTTCTTTTTTCTTTTTCCCTTGGGTTTCTATAGGTATGGTGCTTACAATTTCTCATAGTGCAATACAGCTTCTTGGAACTAGTATTTGGAGGGTTTTGTGGTTATTGTCTGTAAACATTATGCATTAATCTGTAAAGATATTATCACATGGGTGCCTTTATTGCTGTGACTAGGCCAACTGATATAAATCGGCTGACTCATTTTGGTTAACATCAAGTAGAAGTGTAAGATGGACTTTCACAGCAGTGTTTCAGATATGCGTCTCTTCAACAACCATGAATTTTTACCCTTCATACATCCTGTTTGTTTAGTTAGGTATGGCTTAAACTGGTAATTTGCTCACTGGACATTTGCAAAGTCTACAGCTCCTCTAGTTTGTCTGGTGTGCAGAGAGACAACCTTGGGCAGGATTAAAACAACATTGCCTCAACGCAGCCCAAGACTATTGCTTTGGAAGGGGTCAGAAAACAAGCTCTCATGGGGCAGCAATGTCAAGGCGACTTTGATTAACTACTGTTGACTTGGTGCTATTTTAAATTTCTTAGATGATTAACAAAAAATGTTTTGTTTTTTTTTTTTTTTTTTTTTTTTTTCCTGGCAGTAGTAGCTCTAAAGGACATGGCAGATGATACCAAGGGCAGTTATGATAAAGCAGAGCTCTATGCATGGTTCTGTGGATGAATAAATATGACTCAGTGGCTACTGGAGCATATTATCTCTGGGAGAGATCACATGCCATTTACAGCTATAAACCATACCCAAGGGCTTGCCTCACCTTTTGAGCTACCAGAATAACTGCCTGAAGTCTAAGACATGCTAATTCCACTTAGGAGAGCCATCTTAGATCCTCCCAAAATAGGGATAAAAATTACATTTTTTTCTCTCTGTTTGATTGACTTTCCCCATGTGTACCTATGTAGGTGCAGTGATTGATTCTGAAGTGTTGTATTATTTATAGACAACAATGAGGACTGAGTGTTACGAATGGACTTTGCTGTTTCTTCTGCCAGCACTCTTAAGTGTCAATGCTGCATAAAGTAGGATACCATTATATGTATATCAACTGATATTAATTACATGATATTAAGAAGAACATTGCTCATAGCACAAGTGATATTTTTCAGAGTTCCTGAGTATGTGTTTCTTTGGGATGGCTGAAGCCACATCTTCTCCATGGAAGGAGGAAGATGCAGTTGATGAAGCAGGTTCCTGGTGATCAGGAGCAACACCTGGCCTGCTGTTGTTCTCATGTCACATTGCTCTTAGCCCCTCACTCCCTCAGTGTTACCAGCTGGCAGCCCCAAAACATCTGAGGCAAACCAGGTGCCTTTGTCTTCTGTTTAGAAACTAACACAAGTTGCTGAATTCTTTGCTGGCTCTGGCATCTGTTGCACAGCTTTGTGCTATTTCTGTCAGCCAGGTATATGCTTCTGAGAAAGGAAACAGAAGGCGCCAGAAAGCAGCGTGACTCTAGGAAATGGGGAGGAAGAGGAGACACCACCCGCACCCCACCTGGGTACAGGCTGGCAACAACTGATCACACCAAGGACAGCTCATATGGGAATACGTTCGTACTTCAGCAGTGGACCCAGACTTTTTGGAGTACAATCAACTGAAAGAGGAAGAGCAAAACCATCTGACAGACCCAAGGGCCACGGCGGGTTTGTCAGGACAGCGTGTCTGAAACTTGCCAAGTGTCAGATGCTCCTTGCCCACTGGCTGGCAGCTGGCAGCACTTCCTGGGAGCCCTGCGGGGTCAGTGGCCAGGAAAGAGGATGGAGCTTAGAGGGGAAGAAAAACAACAAGATATCTGGCCCTGAATGCATGTCACCAGTTCTTGAAACCAGGGTTTCTAGTGGAAAAACACAAAAGAGCCTTTTCTTTTAAGCTTTGCTCTCTACGTATCGGCGTATAACACTCTGCAGTGCTGCATCTCAGGCAGGCAGAAAAAAGCAGTGGTTGCTTTTCATTACAGGAGGACCTCTCTGCTATTTAATAGGAGCAAACACATGGTGCTTAACGCCCTTTGGACAATAAATGTCTTCCTGGTGTACAAGTTAAGGGTTAGATTCTCATTCCTGCTCAGACGTGCTGTGGATGGAGCACAGCTGGGCAGGGGCTTCTAGTGCCGTTCAGGGCGGCTCTCACCCACCACAAAATGCTGTGCTGGTGTTGTCACCCCACTTCCCCCTGTGTCCTTGGCTTGTGAGGGGATGAGGACACTGAAGAACTCTTTTCCCAGCTGTGTCTTGGTAGAAAGGGGCCAGAGCTGGGGAAAACTCTGTTCCACTGTATTTATTAATCTTTCGTACATTGATGTCCATTACACTGAATTTCATCCAGACATAATCCATGTATATAGGAATGTGAAACACTATGGTTTCAGTTCCAGCTGAGCAATGCTGGCAGATGGCAGAAGATGACTTAGAAAGTTACTGCAGCTGCTAATGCAGACATGGGTCTCAAAGACTCTTCGGCAGTCTCTGCCTCTTTCAACAACTTTACACAGTTGTGAGTACACATATGTATATATTTATATATATAAACCTATAAATTTAATTTTATTGATAAATTCAGAATTGGGCCACTGTGACTATTTTGTTCTGTTCCTGCTTATGTGCTATGCCTATCCCAACAAGATCTGAATGCCTTCCCACAATGACTGTGTTTTTGTTCTCTGTTCCACTCTGGAGGGGATGAAGATCATGCAAAGCAGGTTTTCATTGTTGTTGTTTTGCAGGATTTTTAATCGTATACACGTACATTGTTACATCCTTACATTAGAGGATTCATGTTGCAAAGGTTACACTCTGTGTTTGTAATGACCCTCCATTGATCTTCATTGAATTACTCTGGCCAGAAGTTTTAACTCCCAGGCATAAAGCAAAATTTTGCTTATGTGGAGAATGTACAGTCTTGTAAGTAGAAATTTATACATGTTCTGGAACCAATATCCTTACATTCCAGAGATAACTAGACCAGGTATTTATTTTATTCCTATTTTTCTCTTCTTAGATTCTTATCACACTTCTTATTTTCCAACATGGCTAACGACTTTTGTTCAATACAATGCAGTATTGTGTAGAGGCTTAGCTGGGAAACAAATATTCTTTATACAACAGCAGAATTATCTTTCACCACTGCGGTTGTATGATCTAACCAGAATGACTCTAAAGGGGAGGAAAGGACATTCTTTGAGCTATTATTGTTTTGTAAAGTAGCTTTAAGGATGTTCTGGGCTGTCTCTTGGTTACCTTTGGTATCTTCAGGACTTTCTTGTATCACTGCCACTGTGCTCTAGGTTCAGCTGTGCATCCTGCTTGGTCAGCAGCATCCCTACATTGCTCCCATATACAAAAGGTATGTTTATTATTTAAATGCCATACCTACATAAGCTGCACTCCAGTAACCTGAGCAGCAACAAGTGGAGTCAGCCACACAAAACTGAATTATTTGTCAAGAAATATACATAACGTTTGCACAAGCCAGGAGCCAGGGCACTGTGCCGAGACTTGTGAGTGTCCGTCCCTCTGGAAGCAGGCAATACACAGGGCACTGTGCAAGGATCTGCTGCGAGTCCTCCACCCATATTTCCACATCATTCTCTTGAAAGAACAGTGGGCTGCATGGCAGGACTCTGCCAACAGCATGCCCCAGGATGTGCATAGGAGCTGAGGGGCAGTTGCCACTCTTTTTTTGGAAATGTGTGTATTTTCTAGAGTCCTCCTGTACTTGCTGCTTAGCAAATACTGCTATCCATCTGCTAAGTTGGACACTGACAGCTTTTAACACCTTCTTCCCTCTCCCTGCTGGAGAAATGTCTTTACTAAAAGAGTTGTGCAGCATTGGAACAGGCTCCCCAGGGAACATCCCTGGAGGTCTTCAAGAAACATGTAGATGTAAGAATTTAGAAACTTGGTTTACTGGCAGACGTGTCAGTGCTAGGTTGGACTAGGTGATCTTAGAGGTCTTTTCCAACCTGGAAATGGTTCTGTGATTCTGTGATAACTGTGGAGGTGTCCTCACTTCCCTGTGACTTCCAGACACATCCATGCCTCACTGGCAGCAGGAGCGGCAGGAGACAGATCCTTACTCAACAAATGCTGAGCCACAGCTCCCACCAGCCTGTGACTGCCTGCTCCTGCTAGCCTAAGACCCTTTTTCAAAACATTTTGGTTGCCATATTCATCCTACTCTAGCACCACATGGCTTTTCATAGCACTTTGCTTTATTCACCAAGACACGGGTCCTTGCAAAGGGGATGCTCAGTCACTCACCTTCACATGCCCGACAGCCAGCTCACTCGCAGGAACTGAACTGTTACTGCCCATCTTCTGAAGGGCATGTTGGATCAAACTTCTGCTCTTATGGTCTTTTGCATTCAAAAGTTTGATTATGGTGTGCCTGCAGCTTTACAGAACACTTGCACAATGCCAAATACAAACTCCAGCTAACAAGACAGCACTGGGCTGATGCAGTGCAATTTACCTTGTCATCAGCAAAATCACAAAGTATTCAAAAGGATAGGAAATCTGTTACCGTTTCAGAATGAATCTTTCTGAGCTTGTAAAAAACCCTTTTCTTGTGCAAAGGCAGGAAATCACTGTCAGTTTAACAGCTGTCAGCTCCTCAGTCTAACTCTCAAATTTTAGCTTTCAATTGTCTAATACTACAATCTCCATCTAGAGGAAAAGTTTTTCTAAGTTCAGATATTTCAGGAAGATGGCAAGGTTCTCCCTTTTGTACCTGAAGAACTCTGCTGATACACTGAACACTTAAAAAATGTAAAGCTTAGGGTTTCAACAGAAAAGAACATTATTAATTTTTTACCTAGTTTATAACTGCAGATGTGGAACTGGCCTGCCTCCAATAGCTTTAGGGTGTGTTTGTATTTTTTATCCACAATATCACACAGCGCTGGCATTGCACTCCCAAGTCTGAATTATGGGGTGTGATTTTCCAGACAAAACCAATGCACATAACATTTCCTTCTTCAGTTAAGTGCATACACCCTGGTGCTGCTGTTCCTTCTGCGCAGTATTGTCATACCAGGCATGCTATTTTCCTGAGTCACATATTGGTAATTCCTTCAGCACAGACATCCTGATTGTTTCAAAGTGAACATAATGAAAGAAAACTAAGCAAAACCATTTTAAGCCCCAGAGCCTTCATGCGCAAGACTGAGCTGCCGCCAAGATCATGCTTTCACAGAGCGGTCTCTAGTTGCACGGAGCTGGTTCATAGTTATGATACACCATGGTATAATTTAGCAGCACATACATTTAAGACTCAGCTAGGACTATATTACTTTTCATCTCAGACACACCATGTTTCAGATGAAGATATTTCTGCTCAAGCATTGATAGGTGTGCAATGATCAGAAGCAACTATCCCCACTGAAGGATGAAACATTAAAAAAATCTAACCCCCCTCACTGACCCAACTCGGATGCCTCCAAGGCTGTAAGTGAGGGAGGAGACCTGTGGCTGAGAAATGCATTAGTCCTGCAGTCCCTTTGCAGCAGATAAGAAAGACAGTAAAAAGTGAGGCAGATGGATGAACCCATCACCTTCTCCAAAGTGGTTATTCCTACAGAATTTTTTTCCAAGGGAAAATCTGCAAATGTGTCTTGTTGCCCTGCTCACAGTGAGAACAATAAAATCAGGCAGAGTCCTCAGCATGACTTTAACAGCTGCCTGGCCCTCACCAGCCTCTCCAGCTGATGGCCCTGTACTGCCTCAAAGTGTGCCATCACCTAGGGAAAGGCTGGATGCATGTACTTTAAATTTCAACCTCACTCAATTAGCAAATCTTTTTGTACAATTTCAAAGCGCTTTAAGAAATGGAAATGGGAATAAATATCAAGTACAGTACATTCATTAGCACGCATCCATACCTTCAAAGACAGCATCTTATCTCTTCCTTCTTGTGCTAAGCTAAATTACATTTTATTTAGAAAACCTACCATGTGAGTAACATCCTTGTACCTTTTATTTTAATTTCATCAGGAAATGTAGCTACTGAATATTAGAATATTTTATCAGTGACTATTTTTGGTAGCCAATATATTTTTGAAAGCAAGTTGTGCAAGGCCTAACTTAAAATAAAAACAAAGCAAAAGAGGAATGTTGAGCATGTAAGGGTTTTAGGTAACTATCATCATTAAAAAGTTTAACAAACACAAACGACATTGTTGTATATCAGATTCTTTTTGCAATTTCTGTAATACATCAATAACATTATGAAATCCCCATGCTATCAAAATGATAACAAAGAAGTGTAAACGGTCATACATACTGATTCTTGATAGTTTCTCAGTTCCTATCAATCACATTCAAAAAAAAGACCAAGACAGCTGAAGAGCCTGATCCTAATTTCACAAGCTGATCCATGCACATGGCTTGTAACTTCAGACACAGGAGCTCTAGGTGGATGCAAGATCTGTGCTGGTGGATCATTTTGCGGAAGGGGCCCTTTGTCGGGAAAATCTGAACTAAATGTGCTGATAAGTGAGACGGGTTACTCATGAGGTTAAACTACCTAGGAAGCAGCCAGATTACACCACTGTCTCCCAGACCTTCTATAAGAGTGTTTCCCCAGAGCAAAATCATCATGTTGTGGAATAGCTTCCTTCAAGCATTTAAAACTTGTGTAATTGCAGATTATTCCCTTAGGCCCTATAAAAACGTTTTCTAGCTGCACAGTTTAGAAATACATGAGTAAATACAACGGCATTCAAAAAATTTGCATTTACTCTAATCCCCTATTCTTCTGTCATTTTGTTTGGCTAACAGTTTACTAGAGAATGAGATAGCAGAAGTCTGAGTAATTTTGGTTGTCATTAAAATGCTGTATATAAACAGGAAAAGTCAGAGTAAGGCATTCTCAAAACAAGCTTGAGGAATGTACATTTTCATGCCCAGTGGAACTAACATTTCAATTTCTTCCCAGAAGTAGTGGAATGTTTCTTGCATATAAATCCCCAAACATTTTTTTTTCTTAACTTTACAGGTAAAAAGCATTATTTCATACATACATTATTTTTAAAAGCTATTTGTTTGGTATTTCCTTACATTTTGTCTACTGCAGGACTATGAATCTGGAAGGAAGCAGTTCAAAGGAAGTCATGACATACAGAAGACACCTACTTCCGTAAAACTGAATTAAATAGTATTTGTTTCAAACGCCATCTAGAAACACTGTATAGATGTATATGGAGTATACGCATTATGGTAGGTAGTTATTCATTCCCATGTTTTCACCTGCCAGTATTACCGCAAATAACACTGTTTCCATGACATGCCTTATGGAACAGTTTACTATTTTCATAAGCAGTCACATGCATTGAAGGTAGAATCACCAGCCAGTGCGTTTGGCACCCCAAAGCAGAACCAGAGAGGCCAAGCTTACGAATCTCTCTTGCTGAATGACAAGTTAGTTGGTGTATGAAATGACAGATCTCAGCTGAAACAAGGAAGCGCATTGACCTAAGACATTTCTTCTGGAGCTGCTTCTGCTTCCTGAGTGGGTTTCTTTTCAGGTTTGCCGTCATGGACAGGAGATGGGTTACGACTGGGCTTGTTGCTGTCATGAGTGCTGTGACTGCTGGCGCTGCCAAGGCGAGTCGATGCCACAACAGCTTTTACTGCAGCCTGAGAAAGAGAGGATCAAACAAGCATTCCTTAAAGGACACAGCCTGCCAGCATTATAGCCTTAGCATCAAGGTGCTGGGGAACATTATGGTGCTTGCTGTTCATGGTAACATCATCCAGATATCTGCATGGGCTCAGTCAGATTTAGAAGAGCATCTGAAATACTGGACTGAGGTTTAAAAGAGCTGTTTTCATAAGGTTACAAAGTTCACCAACATGAACAGGAATTTTATTTCATCTGCACATGTGGCGTTATTTTTAAAAACTACTTCAGACCTCCTGCTCTGAAGTTAGATGGCAAAAACAGAGTTCTTTTCCATCTTACCAATAAATTTATTACCATTGATTATTCAAGGGAAACAATTTATCACTACTGCATATGCCAAGCACACCAGTGGATGGCATATGGGCAACTGCCCATAGGTCTAAGCGTACACATATGCACACATATATATGTATACACACATATATATATTTATAGACATATACAAAGAAGTAAATTTTGGGGACAGGCTCTCATGGTGTATAAAATGTCAAAAACATCAAAAAGGGAGGACACACATAAAGACAGTTTTCTTAGCCCTTGCCTTTATTGCCAGAAAAACAAAAACAAAAAACAAAAAAACATATGAAAGAAAGAAGAAACACTATCTCTGTGTATGACAACTCTAGCTCTTTTTGACCTAGGTGGCTGTTTGCATAGGCATCACAGAAGAGGGGGCGGAAGGAAGGGATGAGAAGGATTATATGTATTTGTGGATGGTTTTGTAGAGGTGAACATGCAACAAACAAACAAACAAACAAACAAAAACAAGCAAACAGACAAAAAAAGATGCTAATGAAAAAGCAGGTTATATAAAAGTTGGCGTCAGTGAAGAATCATCATCAGAATATGAAGTCAAAATGAGTCAATAAAAGTGGCAAGAATTTTGAAGGTGGGATTCTAGACCTCTTAAAGGAAAATCACAGGTATCTATATTAAATGGTGAGAGCATTTCAGAAAACAAGTTACAAACAGAACAAGCCACTTGATATTTGAATGTATAAAGATACTTTTAATGTCATTTACTCTCACTAGGCATGTAAATGTTTATGAAAAAAAAAATTCAACAAATCTATAAAAAACCAAATCATCACTGAGAGCTTTAGAATTATTCTGTAACATATTCCTTTATTTAAAGAAAAGCCTGTAACTGGTCTCATATGCTGGGACAGAGAGTGTAATTTTGTATTATTCTTATATTATTAACAAAATACATAGTTTTTATTCACTGCCTGTTTTTCTTCTTTGTTCTTGTTTTCATGAACAAGAATTAATTATCTACAAATCTATGGTTCATTTTATACGTATGTAGGTATAAAACTTGTAACTGTACAATAACTGCAAACTTCAATAAATTATTTTTAATTAATAATTACAGAATTGGTCATTTAGCCTTTGACAGAAAAAAAATGAAAAATAAGTTCATAAAAAGCAACAGCTTTTAAACACAGAGGTATAAGTTTGTTGACTAAATTGGTATAAATAGACTGAACTTCAGAAAATCAAGCTAGTGATCAAAGGTGTAAGAATATAGAGAGAATCAATACCAAAACATGCAAAAAAGGCACACGGTTCTTTGTGACCTCCTGGGCAGGTAATATAACAGCTCATTCAGAAATAATGAATTTTATGACTTTGCTCAGTGCTCTTAAATCATTTTGATGTAACAACATTATACGGCTTCTTCAATGAATTCACAGCAATCCTGCTGTAAGGCTATAGAAATCTTTTGGAAGGGAGCAATGTTAATAGACACACTTAGCCGGTTCTGCAGGGGCAAAGCATCACTGAATTATATCTACCATGTCCAAGAACTTCATAAATGACAAAACTTTTTTCTTTGCCCTGTAGAGATTCTCTGTCACAGTTCCCTAATAACACTGAAAAAAAAAAACAGATCAAAAACAAAATTAAGGGTAATTTCTTTGTGAATTTGGTTTTGCATGAGACTGTAAAGTTCACAGACAAGATGCTTTTAACTCTTGTTCCCTAGGGCTACAAAGGCAGTTTCACTGTAACTATTGGGAACGATTTCTGTGCTGAAGTAGCCTTCTAAGAAGACACAAATCTTGAACAACTGAAGAAGGGACCAGGGAAAAAGGAAGTTTCCTGACATTATATCAGTTAGGTGCCCAACCACCTGCAATTTACACCTTACTTTTTTCCCTGCGTCCTACCAAGGCAGATAAATGGATTAGATTGTAAAACAGCAATTTGGTGACACAAAATCTAATGGAATGCTCACTGCAGGTCCTGCCTGCAGTCTTGCCTTACAACACTTAATTTCCAGATAAATAATTCCACATTTGTTCTCGGAGGTACTTGCTAATGCATATTTTGGGCCTACTAATCACAGCCCAAGGTGTCGAAAATGCTGGCTTTAGATCATACAGCGGGATGGCTTAACTTCCTGTTTCATATTGATAAGTATTTCTATATTATCTCTCTATATTTCTATACTATATGTATATATTTCTACTGTGGGTAGCTTACATATCAAAAGCTTCTGCAGTAGGCTAAATACTTTCCAGATTTATGGATGTATATCTTGCTAAGAAAGTACTCGGAATTTTGTTCTTTCTGGTAAGCACTCCAAGGGTGCAGCAAACAGCACTAAACAGGATGTATATACATGCATGTATGTATGTATGCATGCATGTACGTAGGAAGGGAGGGAGAGATTTTGGGACATCTGTGTACATTCTCAGCAGTTTTGTCTGTGCAGAGTTTTCAGTCAATGTCATATTTTATTTGTCTGTTTGCAGACATTGATGAAATCATCTTCATGTTTTCCACCTACATCAGTTATCTTAAATAAAACGCTTCCATACAACCACAAGGACATTGTTCTGGAAAGTCTGCAAGGCCTCTGTAAGCTATTGATTTTACTGCGCACTTTCATAGCCAAAACAGAAACTATGTCCAGAGACTTGCCTTAAGTTTACGCCGGGCATTGAATTCTTGGAGTTTCTTTTGTGCATTGTCCATATGTGCAAAATTTGCTGCCTTTCCTGTGACCCATGGGTGCTGCAAAGCCTGTAGAGTTGTGAGGCGTTTCTTGGGGTCTAAAACAATTAACTTTTTAACCTGCATCACAAAGATAAAATACACAAGACTGTTAACCTTATTTCATGTGCAGAATTGTACCATGCAGTCACATCAAAAATCAAGTGTTTCATTCAGTCACTGCATAACCTTGTATAAACATGAACTGGAAAGTACTGTATAAGTATTTCTCTCTTAGTCCACTCTGAAACTAATGCTACCTATGCCACTGTTTCTGCTGTTGTGATCAGGAGAACTGCAACTCACCAAACACAAGAGCGGGAAACACAGCACTACAGACATACCCCTGGATCCAATTTACTTCATCCAGTATTTTACTGGATAAACAAATACAGCACAGGTAGCATGTCAGCCCTTATGTTTCACTAATGAACCATACTTAACAGTAACATCTCCTCATCTACTGAGAAAGTGTTTAAATAGACAGAAAAATGCTGCCAGCAAAATGGGGGTGGGGGGGGGGGGAGGGGGCGGGAGGAGGGACGGACGGAATGCCACATCACTTTTTATCATCTTTTTATATTCCTCTTCTGAAGTTCTGACTTGAAAACTGCACAAGATATAGGGTCTGTTTCTACATTCCCCTGAAGGTGCATGCCCTGCAAAAACAGAACAATGAAACGTCTCAAGACCAAGAGTCAAAGCCAGGCATAGATGAATGCAGTTTTGATCACCAACAATCTGTGGCTTTGTTCACGGATGGACTGCAATATCCACTGTTTTGAGTGCTCAGTACCTTGTAAAATTACAGGACTGGGCTACCAAGGGATATTTTACAGCACTATAATTAACCAAAGATAAGAAGAAAAGCAAGGAGCCACATAAGCAATTAATTAACCACCTGTTCTTCCCCTCACCCCACCCCAAAATGCACTCTCTTTATCATTGGAAGTGATACTAATAAAATATATATTAGCAAAGGTATTGCACTCTCGTTTTTGTTTTACTTACTAAATCCTTGGCATTCAGAGACACATCATCCCACCAGGGGGACACAAAGTCATATTCACAGTTCAGGATTCTCTTAAACATGTACTGATCTCCCCTTTCATCATAAAATGGTTCAAAGCCACAGAGTCTGCAAGGATAAAAGAGAGAGAAGTTCATCAAGCATTACTTGGCCTTGGTCCCTGGTACGTCATGATCTGAACACCGCTTTGGAAAACAGACCTGGATGTGCACATGAACTTTGCACACAATTTCTATGACAGAGCAAACCAAGGTGTGGTTGTAATAACTCGCAAATACTGGTCAAGGCTGATCAAAGTGATTATTTTCCATTGTCACATACCTGTAATTGGAACTATTAATATAGGAGCGTAACACAAGGGCAGCCATACAACGTCAGACCATTCATTAAGTATTTCAGCCTCTGACTAGCTAAAATCAGACAACTAGGGAGGAGCAGAAAAACTGTGATTCAAGGCTCACGGACTTCTTTAACTGAAACTGATGTTTTTGTACCAAATAGACTTCCTTGGTTCTTTCATCTCCTGAGCTTTTCCCATCACTTTTTGAACCGCTGCAAAGTTGCAGCACCCACAACATCTTGCAGATGGGTGCACCAGGGCCAGCTGCACACCTTGGTGGCAGTCTGCTTCTGGAGCTTTCATTCAGCGACCCCTGTGATTGTTCTGGAGGAAAACTGCAAACTGCTGATCATGACAATTAGTCATTGCTCAGCCTGAAGCCTTTGCTCTTTCCTGCCCTCTTCTGTATTCACCAGCTCTGAGTGTTTTTGAAGTGGGTGCGTATACTACTCAGCATGGGCACACTGTGGACTTGCATATTAGAAAACTTTTGATGAACACTTTAGATTTTAATCTCTCTTTCTTTCCTAACAACTCCTGACCTTAGACCCGTTGTTTGGAATGTTTACAAGCAGAGAATTAGCACGTTCAGAGAGCAATTATCAGAATCCCTCTATGTGCTCTCTGAGAAGACAGAATTAGCCTTCATTTTCCTGTGAAGTTAGAAGCTTTTCTATGTCAAGTCAGTACTGTTTTTTGATTATGTTCATCACTGTACGTTCTTTCATCCTATCACCTAGGCACTCGGCAACACAAAATCCTTTAGCAGCTTTTCATCATCAGCTTTCATCTTTACCTGGGTAACCTAAGTATTATCAGGAAGTTTTGTAACCTCACTAATGAATGTATTTATGAATATATAGAATAATACATATCCTGACAGATCCACATTGCTGACCCTGGGGAAGGCAAACTAATAGAAGTGGTTCTACTTATATAATGTCATTTTTGCACTTCATTGCACTTTAATCATGTTTACACACATAATCAGATGTTTTAAAGTGAATTTCTTATTCAAGCAGTAAGTTATCTGAGCTACAAAAAAGCTGTATCTTCTACTACCCTATCTTCTACTCTGTCTCCAGAAAATGCAACAAGCAACAAGAGGATGATAGCAAACTGAAAAGAACAAGATGACAACAAATCTAGTAAATGTAACCTTGCATTTTGACTTCTTTTTATTTATTTATTATTATTATTTTTAAAGCCAGTCAGTGTGCTTACATTCCTGAAAAAGGAGACAGATGGTCAAGCAACAAATGTTTTTTAGAGAGTGATGTGCAGCCTGAACAGCTGCATCACTGCACCATTGCAGAGGAAAAATCCTGCCCTGCGAGCACATTCCAGGTGCATTATTCATCTCCAAGTCCGGTAGAGACGGATTATAATACGAGGATCCAGCCTACAAATACTATACTTTGGTAGGTGGGAGCTGGTCATGGTTACCCTGCCCCTTCCCTCCCGTTTGCCTCTCGGCACCATTTCAGAGCTTGTTCCAGGTCATCTCCTTTCCCCAGGGAGCACCTCTGCTGAGCAGAGTCCTTAGGCCACAACTGCTTCAGCCAAAATTAGCCTCTGGTTACCAGGTAACTGATTACATGTAGTGAGACCATGCTTAAGGCTTGCTCTCACTGTGCTGGATGACTTCTAAGTGATTCTCTATTTACACTTAAAAATATTTTCATCATTACTCACTACTATTAGCTACTGTTGTCTTAACAGTTAACAATTTCTGTAGATACACTTTCACCCTCCAAAAAACTTCCATTTCAGCAGACAGATTTTTCACTATACGTCCCATTAGATCAGTAAAACTATAGGTGTGATTTCAAATTAGATAAATTAAACTACGGTAAAACCCAACAGGGTTGCTCTCATTTAAAATAGCATTATGCTGATTCATTTTAAATCATTTACCAACAAAATAAAGAAAAGTCAATGTAAACAGGTTCAAAATCAATTACACATTACCAGACAGTGTTTTGTGCCCTTTTAAATCCATTTGTAAAAAATATCTTTAATGAAATTCATGCAATTTTGACTACAGGTGAAACCTACATATTTGTTGACTGCTAACTGCATCTTGAATGCACAGTAGTATTTCCAACCTGTTGTGAGAATACAAAAGGACTGCTCCTCTGCGCTATTAAAACTATAAGTGTGGCTTCCCTGGAATTATGACAGTTAGCAGCAGGAATAATTTTTTCTGTCAAGTATGTGTCAAAGTTTTTTAGTCACCTGGTAAGTCAGCTTTGTATTAGTGAGAAGATGGAGTTTTATATGCATGTCTTCTGTAGCACGGTAGTTAACTCTTACATCTGTTCTGTTGGGAGGGGAGGCATAATCAACAAGACATTTTTGTATTGTACACATCTGCATCCCATCTGCTAAAATATGAGGATGGGACATGCAATATTGTCCTTTAGGCTGCAGGATTAATGAATTAGTTACTGTTCATGTGCCTGCCGATCTGGCCTCAGCTTCTAACCTATCAGAAAAGTTGACCTGCAAAGCTTTGCATTCACTGGCTACATGGAAGAGATGGTCAGGTACAACAGACTGGTACCTTTTTTTTTTTTTTTGTCTGGCTTCTTCCTGTAGGTCAAATGGGATTTCAGTGGTGCAGGATGAGAAGACCAGGAAGAGGAAGCACAGCAGGAGCTTACATGCTTGTTCACACCAGTGCAGAGGTTTAACTTGGCTTGGGAGCATGTCCTGAACAACTATAAGATTTAGAAAGGCTGCACACAGCAAATACCATTCCATATATTAAAACAGGAATTTGCTATATGTTCTCAGTTGGTGCTTGACTACACTTGAAAGCAAGTTCTGCTTAAAGAAGGCTCTCAACTTCAAGCAGAAAAGCTATTCATCAATTGCTCAATAGCTAGGAAAGCCTATGCCTTAATTCATATATCCTTGTAAAGGGACAACAAAAGGCACCTCTCCCATCTCAGTGACAGCCCTGTGGCAAACCTCAAATCTCTCCATTTCTCTTGTGTGGGCCACTAGAACTGATGAGAAATGATTGCCTGCACAAATGACCCACCCTCCCACTAAACTCAGCCTTGGACTTTTACACAAATGAACTATATGAGCTGAAATAAAAGTGTAAGTGGGATGGTACCCAAGCTGGCACTATCAGACCACTGGGTGTAAGAGCAGGTAATATTTAAGGTGTGATCTTCTACAGACTTGAACCATGCATTGAGGCAAAGATTCACATTTTTAAAGGAGCAGATAACACAACTGCAACAAAACCATGACAAGAATGGAAAGCATGGCCTCCAAAATTCATCATTATTATATGCATGTATTTTCTGGCGTATTATAGGAATACTGAATCCAATTATTTAAAGGGACACAAAAGGAGAGCCATGAATTTTTTGAAGCTGATGTACGGAAGATGTTTTCTAGTGCTTCCATTAGAGTGCTTATATACCATTACAGGTACTTTTACTATAAACCCTAAAAAAATATAATTGTGTCTTTCCAAAAGACAGAAACAAAATATTTGTATTATGCACTGTACTTGCTGGACAGTTAGCGAATTCTAGAAGGAGAAAAAGAAATGGGCCTAAATATAGAAAACCTTCTGTATTTTTAATGTATATCTGCAAAATTATTTTTTCTTCCTACAGAAGGCATTCCACAAGTATCATATACAAGCCAGTTTAGCATCTGTATTGGCAAGGGAATAAATGAAGTTATTTATTCTGCCATAAAGAGAAGTGTCAGTACAATGGACACAATTTTCACTTCTCAGAAATCTTCCTTTGAAAGATTCCATTTATGCAATAAAATAATTGCAATGCTTGCCAACTGAATTAAGACTAGCCATATTAAAATGCAGCTGTAAATGCTTATCTTTAGACACAACTCTGAAAATTTTGGTCTGCAGTTGAAATTTCAGCTCTTTATGTATGGCCTGCATTGCTCACAGCCCTTTGTCAGATGAATCTCTGGGTATTTTGTAAGAGGTGGAACACATCCTTTTCATCATTAATCATTTAACCAATCAGACTGATCTGAAGACAAGCTCCAGGACTGTCCCCTGCCTGCTGGCTACAATGGGGCTGAGCCTGAGCCTGAGGCTGCATCCAAAAGCTGCTGCAGCATATGTGGCTGACACAGAGGAATGTGTCTTTGGCAATATTCAGAGGCACTGCAAAACTACTGCATGCACCTTAGCTTCTCTTTGCCCAGTCTGTAGTTGAGAAGTTACTTAGAATAATGGTACATTTCATAGTTTCTGTGAAAGAGGAAAAAATGTACAACACTTACTGACATTTGTATTTTTTTTCTTTTGCTTTCAGCATCCATTCATTCTGTTCATTCACTGCAGTTCATTCACATTAACACCATGACTCTGCACAGACCTTGCTGCTATTCATGATGAAGTATTATATTCATCAAATACATCACCTGTGTATTTTGCCATGCTCCTTTAGCTTTTGACTTCCTTAAACAAAATTAGGAACATCACAACTCAAGTTCAGCATCTGTTTGTTTTCCAACAGCACATCCCATATATAATGCCATAAAAAAATGCAGTTGCTGTATTTTAAACCAAAGGAACCAGCTGCATAGCACCCCATGGCACTGCCTGCACTTACAGAATGTAGGTGATAATCCCCAGAGACCACATGTCCACTTCAGGGCCATAGGCACATCCTCGTAGTATCTCTGGTGCTGCAGATGATAAAAGTCTTGTCAGTAAGATGAAACTTGAATGCAGAAATAACAGTCAAAAAAGTTGACATAAACTGTGTGCACGCTCACAGGAATCTTTGAAACAGTTAGGTTAAGGGCTTCTTTGAGCCCTTAATTAGTCAAGTGATTCCCTCCACTGAGTATATAAAGCAACAGAAGAGATGTCCAAGCGTGGACAGAATAAAGTGCAACGTGACAGGGGAACTTTGGTGTCAGATGGCTTTTTAGGTTAGATTTGCACAAGTAAAAGGGATAGCCACACCAGCACTGGAAATCCAACATGGCAAAGGAGATGGTATTCTTATTTTGGTATTTGGTTTACTTGGTAGTTTATTGGGGCTTTATTTTTGGTATTTTAATTGTATGAATATATCTAATGCTGATGTGTAACATTGTAGGCATACTTTATTCCAAACCACCATTCTGACCACATCCGATTTTCCTTTATTCCTCCCACAGCCTGCCCCTTCCTTCCCCAGTCCTTCATTTTTATTTTTCTTAACTGTAGTCCCATGCTTTAGTTTGGTTTGTAAACTCTACTGCATTACAAGGAAATTGAGGACTGCATCCCTCTGTCTGCAGCTGACGGACTGCAGGTACTACTGCCTCAGAAATGGGTCTTTTCTTAGCTCCAAGCTCCTTAGCTCCCCGAGGAAAGACAAGACCAGTTCAGGCAACTACTCCTCCTGCAGGGCAGAGAAGGTGGAAAGGAATGGTCTTGGGGGACTCTAGCTCTAAAATGGTAGAGTCAACCTTTGTCTGAGTAGCTTGACAGTCACACCTTGAGGAAAGCTGAGCAGCCTGGCTCACCCTGCACACAGTAGCTGCTGCTGCTGCCATGTGTGACCAAAATGTGCACTTCTGCACACTCAAACTGTGATGTGCCCACCCTGAGCACCTCGTGCCCCCAGGCTCTCAGCTCCAAGCAGCCTCCAGAGAGGTCTCTGACCTGGGCCAGCCTCCATAGGCTATGTGCCTGTGGTGGCAGGATGTGAATGTCAGAGGAGATCCACGTAGGAAGTGTAATCGCCAGCGCTTGATGCTGGGGGAACCAAGACTCTTCCCTCCCTTACCTTTTGGCCACAGAAAAGACATAGCCAACTAGCGTTGGAAAAAATAATCAAAATGATACTGCTGAGCCATCCTTCCAAGTATCTGCAGGTATTACTGATAGCAAACATTATATCTGTGTGCTGCCATATCCCTGTGGAGCGAGGTTCCGCAGAGCCAGACATTAGTCGGAGCACACATGACTCCCTAAGGGCCTCCAGGCGGCTGGCTCAGACTTCTTCAACCTACCTGAAAGATCTATCATACTAGGAACATACTAAGCATTTTTACAAGTCATTAATATGGGAGGCAAAGGACATTAATAGCCAAGTTTTGCCATATAGTACTTTCACACCTGGGAGCTGGGCAAATGCTTGGCAGTCTGAGCACAGACTTTCCCTGTCTCTTCATTCTTTTTTCAGGTCAGGTGGTGAGCAGGTGAGTTTTTGAGGAGGGATACCAGATCCCAACTGGTCTGAACTCAGATCAACCTGTAGCTAACAGAACAACTTAGAGGCAAGGCAGCCAATGACCTTAGAGAAAGACATGCAGATGGTCCAAGAAAAGAGGTGTCACTCAGTGTTCCCTCTGTCATATTTGCTAATGCCAGATGGTGTGCTATGAACTAGACAGGACGGTTTTTCCTTTTGATGGCTGATATGTTTCCTCTAAAGCAAACAACATTTTTTGGGATGTCTTCTTGCTTTGGATAAGGGCAGAAGAAGCTTTCATCCCTTTTTTTTCGCTTTCCTCCTCTTTCCACTGTAAAATGGCCACAAAGAGACCAACAGCCCCCCCATCCATCCATTCATCCATCCATCCATCCATCCATCCATCCATCCATCCATCCATCCATCCAGGTCTGCCTTGATGTCTAGACTGTGATTACACAGCTGTATGATTTTTTCCAAACTTCCAAAAGTTTGCTTTTGGCAAATGGATTGCAATGATGCAAATGGATTGCAATGATGTATTGTTGTTAGTTTAGATGTTGGCTGTAACAGACTGATGATGAATCACAGCCCTGTGTTGGCTTGTTTTCCTGTGCTACTGTAAGCAATCACATATGCCCTTCCTGTTAAGTTCATTCAAAGGACAAGTTAAGTTCTCAGCAAGTTAAGTTCTTTGTGACCATCTTCTTTCTTTCAGTCTTCTGCATCCCTTTGCTTGTTGCAGGGACTATGGACTGTGAAGTCTTGATGCCAAAGTATCCGCACTCCAACAGTATGTTTTCCTTGCTGTGCCCTTCCTGGAGAAGCTGTTGATAGTAGGGTGGGCAGGATGTGGAAGTTGGCAGCCTGTGGCTATCAATTATTCATAGTTTAATTTGGCATTTCAACAGTATCGCACCTGAGTTTCCTCCATTTGTGGAAAGTAATGCTTTATTACTATCTTCCAAACACCAGCAATTCTGCAGGGTCGGTTAACTCAGGTCATGAAGCAGCAATTGCAGGTCCATGTCTGCAGGCACAAAGCACCTTTCACCACTCCTCAACACAGCCATTCAGCCTCAACCCTCACACCAAACCACCACTACTCTGAAGGCTCTTATTTGTGAAAAAGCCTTATCATAATTTTTTAATAGTATATAAAGATAGGCATAAAAAGGGCTAAATGTTATCTATAATTTTATGGCATTTGTAGTATAACAGCCATGAGAGAAGACAAGACCATTAATAGTTAATATTCAAAGTACAGTCTTATGAAGCTAAGCAGATAGGAACCCAGTGCTACTCCAAATCATTCTTGGCACCTATGTGTGCTTGACAGAGAAAGACATATAAGCTGATGGACATGTCACCTGAACTGCACTATCAGCTGGGCTACAAGCTCAATAATCTTATGGTCTTCTCCCATGTTCTCTTTCCTTTGCTTCTACAGTTAAAAAGGCAAATGTCAAATCTCTAGTTTCCACATGGCTTGGCTCAGCTCTGTCCAATACTACCTGAGATGCTTACAGCCCAGCACACTGTTAGGAAGTTGCAGCCTCTTGTATGAGCCTGTTCAGGGCCAAAAGTGCATGAAGAACAGCAGAAATATATTTCTGCACAAGATTATGTTGGCTTCTGGGGGTGAGCATCCACCACGGCAAGCCTAGCAAGCTTGCCTTGGGGTAAACAAGATCACCAACTTCCTTGGCCATCAGCTTCTTTCCGCACACAAAAGTGCCTTGCAGTGAAGGGTGAGCAGACTGCAGAGGCAGCTGCAATCCTCTTTTACATGGGGCCTCCTTCTTTTGCATGTTCTGGCAGTGCAGGATCCAATTCTGCTGCATTTGGTGGCACCAAGAGTCCAGGCAAGCTTCTCCTCTCTTCTCCACCACAAGTGCAGCTGTGCATAAGGATGCTGAACTGGGAGCCCAGCAGGGTGCACAGGATGCACTGCTGAAAGCTGCTGGACAGTCTGCAAGGCTCCTTTCAGCACTGATACTGCACCTGTAGTCCTCTGTTATATCAGTCCCAATCTAGCATGGACCAGAATACTCTAAGTAAAGCATGCATTTAAAACCATGTCTTCACTTAAATGCTTTGGATTCAGGGGGTTAAATTACGAGCATGCTATAAAAAATAATTCTGATTTCCTCTGTGTTAAAAAAAGTATTAAGATAAATTCACTATAATTAATATTCAAATATTTGTAATTGTCTATACATTTTTAGAGTTTTCCGTTAAGCCTTCCATACCCCAAATTTCTGCTGATGCCTCTCCAGTATTATTTCAGTAATTTCAGTATTTTTATGATGGTTGGACTTATTCCCATGCAAATAATGGACTTGCACCAAAACATGTTTTGATTACACTTAGTGGATTTGATTAAGCTGGACAATATGAATACCTCTCCTTTGAAGGCAGGCTGGAAAGAAAAAATGTAACATCCTCACATTAAATCCAGCATCATGTAAATAACGAAGCAACGTACCACAGTACCCTGGAGTTCCACAAACTGTCTTCATGGTCACCTGATCTTCCACAATCTTGGAAAGTCCAAAATCAGCTGTTAAGATTTTTTTTTTTATAAATGTTAGCATTTTCATTTCCTTGTAAAATCACTTTTCTCACATTGTATATGTAGTTAAATGAACAGTACTGTCATTTCCAGAGATGAGGGTCAATTTAAGGAATCTACCCAGACTGCAATCCAGAAGTAAAATTTGTCTGTACAAATGGGTATTCTTGGCTCCTGACTGACCCAAATTTAACTTGATTATCCCGAAGATTGCATACAGCCAATGCAATGAGATGCCTGAGGGCGTACAATCAGTGATACAGACATGCATTTCAAAAAGCTGTACCTTTGTCTCACTTCAATTTTATCTAATTTGCCACTCACTGGTATGGTAGCAATGTTGGGCACAGGCTGGCATCTGGGGAAGAAGAGGGAAGGTGAGCTGAGAATGGAGGTGAGGACATCCCTAGTAGTGCTCCTCTTCTTTGGGTGAATGCTACAGAAGCCCTCACACCACTCTGGCCATCACACCAAGGCTGTATTAAACTATTACATTATTAGAGCTTTTCCAGGAAAGATAAGAATGAGGACAGAATGTAAATCAGGATACTATCATCATGAGATGCCAGACTTTCCTAGAAATGTGTATGAAAGTACTTGCAAATAGTTCTTGGAAATCTGGATCCTTGAAACCCATGAGGAACAAAGGCATGATGAACATGGCAACACTTTCACTCCTTGCATGCTCACATGCTCCCTGGCAAGGCAGCACGAGGCGGTATTTCTAAACTGATTGCAGTTCAGGAGCACTGCACACTTGGAGTATCACCTGCTGGGTGCATGGCAGAGCTCTGTTTCTTTCAGAAGAAGAGAGCAGGAGGCTCAGGGCTTTTGTTGTTTTTCTTTTAGTATGTACATATCAGTCCTTTTCCAGTTTAACACATCTGAACTGCCACAGCCCACTTTCCACCAGGGAGTACTTCACTGCTCTGTATGACCTAGCCCAGGAGCTGCCCATGGCTGAACACAGCAGAGCAGAGAAGAACACAACACGAAACAGTACAGCACAGCATAGTACAACACCACACCACACCACACCACACCAGCAGGCTTCTTCAGAGCTCCTCTTTGCTCCAACAAGAGCTGGGCATACCTAGCTTTGGAGGTCAGGCCCTAGGCAAATGGCTGCTGCTCCTGAGGGCATTGGCATAATACATCCCCACTCACGAGAGCCTGACCTCACCTCCATCTTCTCACCCCTCCAGGAATCTTTTCCTTTAAAATACTAGTTTAACAAAATAGGGACAGAGAAGTGGTGCACACAACTGTACGCTAATCTCATGATCCATCTTGTTCCTCCCACACTCTTTATCATCTGCCACTTTCTGCATGGTTTTAGCTGTAAATTTCCCAGGACAAGAGGCTAGCTTTGTGTTTGTTTTTAAAACACCATGCACAACAACGCTACTGAAGAAGAAATATGCTGTTCACCTGAGCATTAGCATTAGATTACAATAAGGTAGTGGTGAGAAGCATATAGAGTTAGCACATACTACTGGTACAAAGGAATTAGGGAAGCAACTATTTAATGGTGCTTACCAATTTTCAGTGGTGCATCTGGTGCTGGTGTTGCATAGAGTAGATTTTCTGGCTTCAAGTCACGGTGCACAATCCCATTTGCATGCAGGTACTGCAAAAAGAAAACGTCAAAACATTTACCTCAGCATCAGATTACGGTCAAGTACGAGTTAACAACTTCCTAATAATCTATAGCAGCAGTTCATTGGCTGCTACCTATGAGACACAGTCAGTTAACTAACTTTCATCAGCTTTTTTCTGCAAATTTGCTCAGCACAGAATCCTTAGATACATATTGAGATCTGGATAAGAAAATGAAAATTGGGAAGGCAAAGATGGCATCACGTCCATATGAGAAGAAAAGCTTCTCAGAAAATGTTGCTGACCTTTTAATACAGTGGTAAATTCTAGGAAGTAATCTAATCAATGCTGAGATACAGAAGTCTGCCTCAGAGAAAGGCAGCTTCTGCATATTACAACATTCTAAGAGATAATCAAAAAATAGTCATATAACTATTAAACTATTAAATAGAAAACCTTGAAAAGAAAAAAAGTAGCACGTGTACTCTGTCAGCTACAAAATACTTATGGTCCCTTGACCAAGACTTCTAGAAGGTTTTAATACCACACTGTTGTAGGTGCACAGATTTCCAGCTGTCTTGGTGAAGCTTGTACAGTACATGTGAACTCTTCACTAAATTCCTGTATAGATGTTGTCCTTGCCTTGCCATAACAGAAGGAAGCACTTCTGGCATATATATGGGCACTTTCTACATTGCTAGGGATGAACAATGAAAAAAGGTATAACAATGATAAACTAGTGAAACAAATTCTGTATTTCTTGATTTTCTTTCTTTTCTTATTTTCTTTCTCCATCAGAAATCTCTAAAACCTTGGAAATATGATGCTCAAGGGAAAAATCAGAGTATCTATCTTATTTGAAAACTTCCTGGTCTACATTTTAGTAGAACCTCTCAGATGTGTTTTCCCTATTGAAAAAAATACAGTGTGTGCACTACTAGGCAGCAAATCACAAATTGTTGAACATTTGTCTGGAAAGTACAGTTACAATGTTCACTTGAGTTAGCATCTGAGATGAACTTTTGACTGTGCATCAAAAGTTTGCAAAGTTGCCAGTGATTAAGTAACATTAAGTATAAATATATAGCTCTTTCCATAAGCATCATTTTACTGACATTGAATGCTTTTTAAGAGTGTGTTTCTTACAGTGCAATAAATATATTTTGTTGACTTCCTCTAAAATCATAAAGTATCAGTATTATCATGATGTTGCTAGTGGAGATAGGCCAAAGACTATAATCGAATTTACTTCACAGTGAAATCTAAGTGCTTGTCCCACCTGTGTTTTCTACAATGAGATGGCTAATTAGTTATACAAAACTGATGGATTGCACTCTGCTACATCATTTATTGTGGTCATACCTGCATGGATGCACATAACCACATCTAACCTGGATAAGAATACATCTTTATCTTCCAGTGAAGACATAATTGCAACAAAGAGGCTACCACAGTTTATACCACTAATGTGTCTGACATGCAGTAGTAATAGAAAAAGGGAGTGTGCTCTACTGGACTGGACAGAAAGATTTCTGAACTGATCTGTGTTCACACACTGCAGATCAGTTTAGCTGAAGTTGTAGGAGTGAGAATGAACAGATATTTCGCAACCACTCAGTGGAAAGCAGACACTTCCAACTCTTTCACATGGAATAGTTTAGACCAAATTTGTGCAGAGAAATGATCCAGCCAAGTTTGCAGAAAGTCTTTTAGCAGGTCATTTTTTACACATGCCTATAACTTAAAAACATTTTATGGTTTGAGGCTGAAAACATCAAAATTTTCTTCTCTTCTATAAAGTCCATTTTTGTGAAAGTGAAATTTGGAAAAAGCAGTGGAAAATCTGTTCAGCTTTTCCTGTGTTAAGTCATAAAGTAAGCCACGCTCACAGGACTCCTTCTCACATACTTCAAGAACTGTAAACAACTATGCCTGCTAACTGTGTTTGCATTTCATGACTTACTGATTTATTGACAGATTTGTACTGAATTTGCAGTGTGAACTCCTTTTCATTATACATCTGTAAGATCTGTAAGGAAAATAACCTCCTCTATCCAGCCCACCTTATGAAGAAAACTAACAGGATGCAGGTGGGAGTGCAACAGATGTGTGAATTCCCTCAATAACCTAATCAACGTCTAGCTATATTCATGGCTCTCTCTGTCCCCTCCACCACATCTCACCTTATCTCCCAACATCCCAGCCCAGATCTCCCGCCCACTCCCTGCCCCCAGTCATACCCTCACCTCCTCTGCCCTCTCCATGTGGAAATGTAGATCCTTTCATGGTTGCTACAATCCCTGACCTCAGTCCCCTCTGTTTTGTCCTCTCTCATCTGTAGTTTCTTTTGCTTGAGTTCATATCTGGGCACAGGATGTGGTGCTCAGACTAGCCAAGACCCACAGGTATGCTGGCTCACCAGCCTGCTGCTGTCTCTCAGCTACTGGCAAAGGTACTGCATACGGCTCGGGCTGCCTCAAGCTGCCAAGTCATATGTTTAACAGACATCTTGTTGACATCTTGTGTCTTTCAGACCAAGCCTTCTGTCAAATTTTGTTGAGGTAAGCCTACAGAGTCAACAGTTACATTGTGAACCAATGGAAAAAGGGACAAATAGACAGCAATAACAACAACAACAAGAACACAGTATTTTCACTGATGAAGAAAGCCCATTCTTCAACAACTCAAAAGTATCAGCTATCCATATGGAGGTGAGAGGTTTCTCACTGGAGTTCTTTAAAATGTACCTGTCTCCCAACAGCCTTGTTACTGAAGGTCTCCAGACCAAGCAGTGGCCTTACTTTTCCCCTTTCCATTTGTGTGCAAAGAACAAAAAAGACGATGAGGGGATGAGAAGACTAGACTTATGAGGAGCAGTTGAGGGAACTGAAGTAGTTTAGACTGGAGAAAAGGAGGCTAAGGAGAGACCTCATCCCTCCCTATAACTACCTGAAAGAAGGTTGAAGCAAGGAGGGTGCCGGTCTTTTTTCTTGTTTGACAACTGATAAAAGGGGAGGAAATGGTCTCAAGTTGTTCCAGGAGGGGTTTAGATTGGATGTTAGAAAGAATTTCTTCACAGAGAGGGTGGTCAGGCTCCTCAGGGAGGTGGTAGATTCCCTGTCCCTTCAGGTATTGAAGAGATGTGTCCAACCATCAACCTGACCTTGACCAAACCTAATCAAGGTCAGGTTGATGGTTGGACCCTGGGCCTTGTTTGCTAGTTTTCACCAGTCCCAGATAGGCAAAGTGAAGAGAGTACAGCCACCAGCTCTGCTCACCACATAACACAGTGGCTCCTGGTATCGAAGACTACTTGGTAATTACATTGCCTTTTATGAAAGTGAACAATATTCTGAGATTTACTGTTTTCTAGAAGTTTTTACTGATTTTTTTTATTGTCTAATTAGAAATTGATTTAGTTAAATTAGCATAATTTTATTTGTATAGCACCTATTTCAATTTATATATGCTTTATTTTGATTTCTCTTCACTTCATTTCTCACATATTGATTTTAATGAATAGAACTTTCCTTTACAGGCAGTGCCTCTGCAGCATAAGTTCAAAGACAATTGTTTCTGTCTCCCACTTCAGGGTATAGCTTTGGGCATTACATACTCTCATACTAGAATAGTTAACCCATGCTCTACTGTTTAAATGTTATGTCTCTCAATGGCTAAATAACGTGATTAAAAGTGAAGATCATGGCCTATCTATCTAGTCAGAAGAGGTGATACTGACTCTCTTTATGATCTAGGCTTTGCTGAGTTACATAATTTTCCCCACCTGTAAAATGCAGATGAAACATGAAAAACATTTGCATTCTACAGATGGATGGAGAGATTTAACTGCAGAGCGCTGTACAACAATTTAGCATAGCATGCATGTAAAATGTGATTATAACATGAAGAGAGATTCTTTCAGTAGCTAAAAAAGTCCTGTTTTCACTTTCTTCTGATATTCAGTAGGTAATACACTAGAAGAAAATATGGGCATAGCAGTTGTCTGATTGCAGCTTTGCTTATTTGTGTTAGTGAAATAAGGTGGATACAGAAAATTTATTTTTAAATCATAGTGTTATATTTCCATGGCAACATTACATGGGTATATTTAAATCTGGTTATGTCCTGTAACATCTATGTATCAAATGTTATATTTACTGATAGAAAAACAGCCTTTGGTCTGGCCTGATGAGATGTAGATGGAAGAGAGGCCACCACAGGATATCAGAACAAGAGGTGTGGACGAAGCCTTGTGGAAGAAGTCTTCTCCATGTACGGTGGTTTCATCAGAACAGCTGAGTTGGCCAATGGCACAGGGAAGAGAAACTATGCCTTCTCATGTACTCGTGTACCTGTACCTGTTTCTCTCTCTCTCTCTTTTTTTTTTTTTTTTTTTTTTTTTTTTAACAGCAAAGGCACTTGCAAGGCAGTACTGATTTTAAAGAACATTCCTTATAAGGAATGGCTGTTCCACTTAGTAAAAGAAAATGAACAGGAAAAAATAAAATGGAAACTAGAAACAACAGAGACCTGGAACAGTGTGTCAGTGTATATTAAATAAGTGAATGTAAATGCAAATGAAATGAAATAAAATAAAATACATAGTGATAAAACTCTATTTGCTAAACACAGGGCCTTGCACATCCTCTGAAGACAAAGAGATGTAAGTTGGCCAGGCAGGTGAACTGTGTATGCTTCAGCCACACAGTAGGCTACTGCTTTATCATTGTATAGCATCTCAGATAATCAGGGACAAATGTATTCTAGCTAAATTGAGTGTGATAGTCTTACTACTCTTTGAAAAAACTTGAGGATAGACTCAGCAAGACACTAGCTGGGAACAGTACACAGAGACTTTTCTAAAAGAATCACCAGTTTAAATAAAGGCAGCCTTCACCTTGGCCTGTATTCCCGTGGCATACAACAGCAGCTCTTGACTGAACAATTGTCGTGACTCTAATTGTGACTACAGAAGAAAGATTTTTTTTCCTTTCTTCCCTTTTCAAAAGCTTCTTGCTTATTGCTCCATGAGAGTTTCGTTTTCTGTTTGTTTAATCCTTTAATAATTAAGGTTCCTATCTAACTTTAAAGATTTTATGACAAAAGGATGAATGAAGACTGCTTAAAATTCTGGCCTTTTTTCTTAGTTTTATTTATGGTACATATTACAGAGAACTGTAGAAAAGTAGGGCTGAAATCAGTCTGAATCATCTACTCCTCTCCATGCTCCTAGACAGAATGAATTACATCTACAACAGTTGTTTGTCCAATTTATACTTAAAGATCTCTGATACCAGTGACTCTGCAGCCTCCCTGAGCAATTTATTTCAAGGCTGTGCTGTCTTTACCTGTGACTTATCTGGATTGCAATGGGAGCAGATGAAGCACATTACTTTGCTTCTTACATACCATAAATGAAGAAGGCATATGTTCTGCCCCCCCCCCCCCGTTTTTTTTCTAAAGGTCTTTTGTGTACTTAGCATGCACAAGATCAATCTTCCCTCGTAAGACTAAAAGACTTAGTCTTTTCTTACAGACCATCTTTTCTAGGCTCATGATCCTTCTTGTTGCTCTTCTCCAGGCTGTATTGATTTGCATCAATGTGTTCAAAATGTAAATATGCATTCCAGTTGTGGCCTGACAAATTTTACAGGATGTATTCATAACAGTATTTGCCTTTTTCTGCAACGTATCCCACTCCTGTTTGCCTTTTGATCCAGTGTAACCTTCTGGTCCTTTCTGTTTGGATCACACTCTTAGGTTTTTACTGTTGACTAGTCAAGCTCAGGTACAATTTTGTCATTGGCAGTACAGAAGGGACATTGAATTTTACTGAAGTTATTTTTTTTCAGATCCTACTCTCCAACATACTTGCAGCCTTTCCCAATTTTTCCCAATTTTCATCAGTGTACTTTATATTCTGTCATCCAGGACTGCCAACAAAAGCAGTGAAAGAGGCAAATCCAAGAAGATTTTTTCTTGCACCTCTGCTCTTGTATCTCTAGATACACTGTTAGCACTCCCTCGGTACATGTAGCCAGTCTAAATTCCATCCAGCTTAAAATCACAGCTTTATGACCACATTTCCCTAATTTACTTTGAGACTGGCAGGTGAAAGTACCAAAAGCTTTACTCATGTTGAGTATGCATGATATCCCCTGTTCCTCCCCTATTAATAATGCCTCTTACACTGCTTGAGAAAAAATTAGACTAATCTGGCATGACTTGATCCTAAGAAAAAACTTGCCTTACTGATGATCTCCATGTTTTGTTATTTCTCAGGTGCCTAATATTACTTTGTTTACTATTTACCATGGATTATTTTCTGGGAAGTAGAACCAAGCCAGCTGGCCTATAATTCCTCCCTTCCTTCCTCTTGAAATGTGTACTACCTATATATGGTTCTCTGCCTCTCCTCTAGGAGAAATAATGGTTAACTGTTTAATCTGTTTCAGACTCAAGAAGCTCATTCTTTAAAGATTGTACTAAAGAGTTCACCAGGTGCAGCCAATTAAAAAAGGGCTAAATGATTTGAAGGATCTCTAACCTAGCCTTTTCTTATTCTAGGCTTATATTTTACCACTCTGTCACCGGTGTTAATTGTGCTAAGTATCTAGTAATAGCTGAACTTTTAATGAAAAGAATAATAAATAATAAAAAAAAAAGACACTTCTCCTTTCACCACGTCTCCTTCACCTGGATTTCTTCTTATGAGAATGACTGATTTTGCTACCCTTCTTATCTCCTGCTAGATGCATCTCATTTTCTGTCCTGGCTCTTCTGGCTTTATCCTTCACACTCCTGCTATGCTTCTAACTCCAGCTTAAAAAAATGACCTATTTTCTGCTTTCTATATGCTTCAGGTTGTATTTAACTCCAGGATGCACAGTTCTGGGCCGAGCACCATCCTTCGTTTAAATGGAGTGATGAGAAACCAGCTGACCCTTGACTGCATTACTATGCTCCCAGGGTCTTGCACTCTCTCTGATGGGCACAGGGCTGCTGCTGGCAACACTGCAAGTTCTCTTCTGTCTGTAAGTAAGGAGAAGGTCCTAAAATACCTTTGCTTCCACTTGCGAGAGTGACTGTGAGCCTCACAGCCTTTGGGTTTTGTGGTTTCTTTTCATGACCCAGTGGAGTTATCATCAAATGAACTTCTGCCAAGCATGCCTACAGTATGACTGCCACATTCATGAGCACCAGATTCACTCTTGTTTTCAAAGGGAAAATTTCTACCATCTTTATTAGTACACAGGATCTCCTTAGGACTTGCATGTTGAACTTGTTATGAAATCAAGCCTGCAGGGTTCTGAAAGGAACTGTGGGTAGAAGTTCAGTACTCGACGTCTTTGGCTATAAATACAGTCCCTAAACCTTTAAAAGGCTGAAAACAGTATGTGTTTGTTTTTTTTCTTCTCCCTTTTCAAGACTGTCTAGACTTGTAATTAAGCCCTTTCTGCAGCCCTTACAGTAGTGTGTCATTGTGTAATGAAAGCTACTGCATAGTAATTTAGTTTGATTTATCACTATCATTTGATAGGGATGTGGTTAATTGATAAAGTTTCTGAAGCAGTTAAGAGAAAGTTTAAATAACCTTTTAATGATCTAACAGGGCAGAGAGGGATTATTCACGAAAGAAGAAAATATACGCTCCTGTTTTCTATTCCTAGGAAAGTGAGTGAGCTCTCTGTTAATCACTTTGTACATATAGAAGGGCAAAGCCAGTCTCCGTGTACTTGGTGTCTGAAATAGTCACAGAGCACATATCTTACAGAGTACAGAGAGACAAATACTCAGCATTCGAAATGTACACTTAGTCACACACTCTACATTGGTGTAGGCTTTGGAAAACAAGCCATGTGCATCTTTGATAACAAGAGTTTGGGGGTTCAAGACAAACCTAAAATGTCATAGTTAGCAAGCACCTATGTTACAGTCTTCTGCATGTATCCAGTGATTTACAATTCACACATTCCATAATTACACACAAATTACCCGCTGGTACAAGAATAAGATATGTGACCTGCTCTATACCCTAGAGCAAAAGATGTGGTCCCTCCACACCACAGGTTCCACATCTTTAAAACATCTGTTTTCCACATCTGTTGTGACATGCAAGTTGTGTTTGAGATGTCTGAGTGACAAGTGCAAAATGGGAATGGGGCTACATCACTATCTATCATTGAAACTGTGCTATCCTGACTGAAGTCCCTGTAAAACTCCACTGCCTCAACTGATTCAGGCTATATTTGAAAACAGCAATACAAACACTGAGTGGCCTGTTTTTATGCTTCCACTTATCTCTCAGGCAGCAAATAAGTTAGAATGCAGTACTGGACCCAAATCTTGAATGCTTGGACTATGGGAGTTGGGTCATGTGATTTATGCTGATTATGAAAAAGTACATTTATTTGATTTGGTATTTGACTTGTATAAACAAATTATTTAGGACTATAATCATTTTTACTTTTTTTTTCCAAAATGGAAAACAATCATTGAAATATTTTCAAAATGCAGGGATTGTTTTCATATGTGGTGCAGAGTCTGAGAATTCTTGCTTAAAGAGATTTAAAAACAGTGATGCTGTCAGAAACTAGCTCCAAAGAACCAACTGGGTTGCTGTAGTAATTGTGAAATAAAGTTATATACACAGCATAGTTTTCCCTCTTCCACTATTCCCTTACTAGTCACATTAACTCTGAAACAAAATGAACAGAAGACCATTTTATCATTGCAGAAAAAAGAGAAGAGAAGAGAAGAGAAGAGAAGAGAGAAAAGAAAAGAAAAGAAAAGAAAAGAAAAGAAAAGAAAAGAAAAGAAAAGAAAAGAAAAGAAAAGAAAAGAAAAGAAAAGAAAAGAAAAGAAAAGAAAAAGAATATTGATTTATTTTCTGGATATCTTTCAGCAAGTCTGAGATTTCTTTTCTGGATAACAATAAAATAGAGTCCTTTGATAAATGATAAAAGGGATCAGGTTCTAAAAGCTTCCCCAAACATCTTGTAGGAAGATTATTCTTTGCATTTGTCTTGCTTTTACTGGTTGTGCTGGGAAATTGGAAGACAGCATTATGTCTGCTACTTGATACACTGACTTCCAAACATTTTCATAAAACTTCAATTAGTTTAGTGAAACTCATTTAACAGAATATTATTTTAGCAGAACAAAGCGTATTTGCCTTTGTACTTTGTACAAATATGCATTAACACAACTAATTTGATTTATTAATTCAGTTTATAAATCTGTGTACTACTAAGAAGTATATAGAAATGCATTAGCATAGATGCATAAATCCAAATAATTTTATTCTCTTTGCTAGTCTACGAAATCCAAAGGTATGAAATTGCTCAGATGGAATTTTTTAATTCAGCAATTAGATTATATTAAATTTTAACTGTAAGCTCCACAACTCCTTTCTTTTACATTTGGAAACAGTTTTGTTTTTTAATGTTCCTGCTTTTAGAAGAGTGAGGTATCCTGAAGGATGACAACATTATGCCAGGTGTGATTGCAGCAAATCACTTACAGCCATTTCTGCACAGTCTAACATACATAGGAGAGGATAAAGCACACACCTTCCCACACAAGTCCCAAACAAATGAGCTCTGTGCAGGGAGCTAACTGTTTGCAGTGGTATAAAGTTCTCCTCTTACACTGTAAGTAGGCCACAGCAACAGAGTAGGTAGAACAGATTTGCTGCAGTGGCTTCGTCTCAGATCCATGTAGAGAAGCCACCCACTTGCAGACTATCTGAATTCAGTGAAGAATCAGCATATATTAACGCTGTTCCTCACACAGCCCCTCTGCTCAAACTTCCTTTTTCTTCTGCATGGCTGGGGTGCAGATGAGAAGGATGCTGTTTCTCTTCCTGCAGCAAGAGCCCCTGCGCAGGGGAGCTTTCCGACTGCAGTCTCCTCACCTACTGGGCACCCACCGTGTGCCTGCCCTCTGTCAGGTGGCTTACCAAAATGGTGAAGGATTTATGTTCTGGAAAGACTCAGTCATTTGTGATGAAATTCAGAAGGACTATGTATTAGATGAAGTGTGATGTCACAAAATGGTAGTGGCCTAGTTAAATTGTGTAACTTTACAAATCAAACATTTTTGTTCCTCCACAAACAGGAGTTGCAAACCCTGCCTCCGACCACCTCCCCCACCCCAAAAAAAAAAAAAAAGTCAACAACAACAACTAAAACCATAGGAAAACTAAAAACTAAAACTAAAAATAATCAACTCCCCCACCAAAACATGTCAAAACCTAGCAGTCCTGCTCCTCATACCACTTCCTGTTCCTTCTACAGCTCTGCACAATTCACAGAGCCTCTCTGCTTGACTATCTTCACTTACAGCACCATGTACAACCCACCAAAGCATGCTGAGCTTTTATTGTTTGTACAGTGCTCTGAAGACAAAAAACATTTCTATCACTTTCTTCTGTTCATTCTGTCTTCAACATTTTTTACTTGAGTTAACTACAATTATATTATAAACAAGAAAAAGAATCCGTAAGAAGCAGGAAATTCAATTAATTTCAAAATATGAATAATATTTAAAAGGTACTAGAGACGCAATTATTTTAAGACTAAGCTGAAAGAAACCTCAAAAGCTTCATAAATCAACTATAAGTGCCTGAGAATTTTTTTTTTCATAAAATAATGTAACAAATGGGTAGATTAGAGTCTCCACTACTTGCTTCTGAAGAATAAGGTGATTTTGTCCTGCATGTGTAGTACAATCACACTAGTAAATTAAGCTGTGCCAAGGAATGCTCCTGGGTGCTAAAACTCATTTGTCTACACCATTAAACTTTCAGAAGAGTCCAGGGTAGATGAGCACTGACAGAAACAACTCCTTGACACAGTTAGCCACTCCAAGGATTAGTCCCAACAGGCAACATGAATCTGGCCACTTTGGAAAGCTGCAATGATCTAATGCCATGGATATAGGCTGCTGCAAGCTGTACGGCCTCACTGAGGGACAGTGTCCCCAGCTGATTGCCTAGAAGCCACAGGGATCTCAAAACAGTGGGGTGCTGGCAGGACCAGACTGCTGAGCTTTGCACCACAGGTGCACTGACCTCAGCAATGCACAGCACCTCTCATATGTATGTTTTGGCAAGTAAATCAAAAGATTTACAAAGTGTTTTGAAGGTAACATTTCAAGGTAATAAACCTATGAAAGATGATTACATTTCTCTTGCCTATCTGCAAAACTTTCTTCCTGAACGATGTGTACAAAAAGTCTAACCTTTTTACCACGTAATTGTGGTAAAAGCTAATGAAGACTTATATTTACATATGTAAATTTCCATTTTTACACACACATTGAACTTGTTTTGTGTTAATTGTACTGCGTTCCTCGAATGGTGAAGTTTGGCCTACATGTGGTAGCATCACTTCCGAAGCCTAATGTTGATCTTACACTTCAGAAAGGAATGCCTAGGCCATATACTAATAAAACCAATAATGTTTAATGTTCTGTTTGTTTGTTTGCTTTTACAAAAAGCAGACTTTTTACAAAACACAGTTCTCAACACACATCTCTCAAGGGCCACATGTACAGCAGTGTTTGAATTTATTCATCCACTGAAGGTGAGGGCTGGCCCTGGGCAATGCAAAGGCCCACCTCAGTCTCGTAGGCACCCTTATGTTACCCTGAAGATGCAGTGCAGCAAGCTCAGACTGATCCCAGCCCTGCAGCACAGGGACACTGGCACACTTCTATTCTGACACAAGGAAGGAAAGCAATATGTGGTTTCTGGCAGCTCCCCCATACCTCAGGAACTTCCTCTCTTGAGGTGTACCTTAGAGACTAGATCTGCCAATTATCTGACCTGTTCGTGCTTTTGCAAAACAAAATGTACACTTAAAGACGGAAAAGAAGTCTACTAAAGCCCTAGCATGGTCACTCAGCACCCTGTCCATATAAAAAACAGTCTTACTGGGCAGTTATTTAGGATCCCCAAAGCAGCTGGAATTCATATCGTTCATTTCCATTCTAGGTTTTCAAGCCTGAATTTGTCTCCAGGTGATGACATTAACAACAAATATTTTTGCCATATATGACAAAGTACCTACAATGTTTGTGAAGAAATCATATATCTTAAAAAACTGAAGCCTTAAAAATGACCTATGCCTGAAAAAAGCATAACTACAAGGAGCTAAGAAATTCTCATCTGCTAAAAAGAGGAGGTGGTCAGGATGATTAGGCTGTGGATATCTCGATTATGTAGGTGACTGGCTCCTTTGGAAAGCTCTCTCAGATTGCATATGAATATAATTGTTTTCTGGAAATAAATATTGCATGATTTGTGCAGGCTCCTGAATACAAAAGAACAATTCAGATTCTGCTTGGAAATGTGACAGCCTTATTAAGTCATTTGGCATTTGTTTTTCCCTGAATGCCTAATGCTGCTCAACTGGAATTCTGAAATATCACATGCCACCTGGAGAAATGCCGAACTGTAAATGTGAATTTGCCATCAGCCCATCTGTCTTCAGAAAGATCAGAAACAGATCAACGTGAGACGTTTTATTTCTGTGTAATGAAGAAAACTTGCCATATTATTGATGTCTCAAGTACAAAAGGCTACAAATACTCTCCTTCGTGAGATCCACTGATAATGGAAAACATAATTATAGTATTTATCTAGAACTCTTTTAAAAAAAAAAAAATCAGTTGTGTTTCCATCCTTATTTTTCTGAGTGTCTACATGTATCTCTCTTCATATCTATCTTCATTTAATCCCAAATTCTGCTGCTATAATGGAGACATCCAAAAAGAGCCTACAAAAGTTAAGTTTCTGTTCCTCAGGTACTGTGCCATAGTCTTCTCAGGGTTCAGTAAAATCTGGTAAAAATATTTGAATGGAAGAAAAATATGGTGACGGGTAACACATTCTACCAGTATTCAGAGCTATGGAACTAAAAAGAAAACCTTGGTAATTTCACTTTAATTCATGGACAGATGGTATTCCCAATGCAACCTTTTCCAATCTGCAGACCCCAGGGCTATTTTTGTAGGAGAATGACAATAATTCTTAATAAACTCGTATAATATGAATGTTTTCTGCAGTAAGCAGAGACGAAATCTGTGTAAGAACATGCTGCAGCCTCTGAGCCTGCCTCATGTTCTGTAGTCAGAAAAGCTGCTCAAGCCAGAGGAGTATAGGATGCAAAGCTTGCTCAGATATATGTATTATGGGCTCCTGGGAAGTATTAATCTTCTAGGACTTACAACTAGAAAAAACATCACCCACACATGACAAACTGCAATGAATCCTATGAAATCAGTGGAAATGTTTCTGTTACCTTCAATGAAAGCAAAGTACCTGTGCTAGTTTTGGTCTTTATAACACACTACCATCATAATTCAAATATCTTACTAGCCTTGATCAGCTTACAGCCAACAAAGTAACTGTCAAAGATAGTTGAGGCTTCATATAAAACTCTAAAATTAAATGCAATGACCATCACTCAGTCACGTGTTATCACTCTTCTTGCTCTGAGGAATGAAACACTATATAAGGGGAAAAAGAAATTAAGGTGGCTATATATATATATTTTATACATATATATATTATAATATTATATAATTATACATTATATTAATTATTAATTAATATTATTAATTATTAATTAATAATTATATTATTATATAATATTTATATATATAGTATTTTAATTTAGGATTTTGCTTTTTTATAGAGTGTACAAGAGGCTTAAACATTAGGGACAGGATTGAATTTATTCTCATGCTAAAGACTACCTGCAGAATAATTAGCATTCAGTCTAATCCACAGTCTGATCTTTGGTGATTTAGTCTGATCATTGTTATGAGATATAAAGTGTATTTATTGTTACAGAGTAAATGCTGAATCGAGGGGATTTCAACTTGAGGCCATTCCTCTTATTCTATCGCTTGTTACTTAGGAGAAGAGACCAAGCCCCAACCCACT
The DNA here is from genome assembly GCF_013377495.2 of Cygnus atratus. Taxonomy (NCBI): domain Eukaryota; kingdom Metazoa; phylum Chordata; class Aves; order Anseriformes; family Anatidae; genus Cygnus; species Cygnus atratus. The sequence continues at coordinate 61,420,956 of NC_066396.1, read as the reverse complement.
ACAACTTCCTTTCAGGTAGTTGTAGACAGCAATACGGTCACCCCTGAGCCTCCTCTTCTCCAGGCTGAACAAGCCCAGCTCCCTCAGCCACTCCTCATAGAACCTATGTTCCAGGCCCTTCACCAGTTTTCTTGCCCATCTCTGGACACGCTCCAGGGCCTCGATGTCCTTCTTGTACTGAGGGGCCCAAAAATGAACACAGTGCTCAAGGTGTGGCCTCACCAGAGCAGACTACAGGGGGACAATCACCTCCCTGCTCCTGCTGGCTACACTATTCCTGATACAAGCCAGGATGCCATTGGCCTTCTTGGCCACCCAAGTACACTGTTGGCTCAGTAGGAGAAATGCAAAGAGGATGGGAAGGCAGCTCACTTGAAGAGGACAGTGGTGAAAATAGAAAAATGAGGCTGAGGAATACTGAAGGAATTATTTTTCTCTAGCAATTTCACTTGTTTGGTATTTCCTAAATTTCAAAAAATTTAGAGCACCCTTGTTTTGTTGGACAGGAGAACAATATCAGTACCCAGGAGAGTATCATTTAGGAAAAAAAAAAAAAAAGAAACAAAAGGCACCTTAGATACTGGAAAATCAGTATTAAGGAATACAAACAAATAAGGAGTAAAACTTAGCTCTACGAGTTGCTCATAGGCTACTTGACATCAATATGATATACCTCTGAAAAAGCTAAACACAATCCAAGGGCGAAGTAGGTAAAGTATTTATTTCCAGAAGACAGTGGAAAGGATTTAACTGATAGCAGAAGGCTGTGGAGAAACCTCTTCTGGATGACTAGGGATCAACAGGGGATCAGGAAGACTGCTGTGTGATGAGATGATGCCAAACTTTCCTTGTTCAGCAAAGCAAAATGAAGGCTTGAAGGAGGATTTGACCACTGTCTATAACTAAAACAGCCGGCAGGGTGGAAGGAAGTGATTTAAGTAAAGGATTCTTGGCACACACAGAAAAAAAAAATAAATCCAGAAACTAGCTATGAATATCTTTAGGCTAGAAGTAAGAAAAAGGCTCTGACTGTGAAAGTTGCAAGTATTCAGGGCAACCTTCCAAGAAGCGTGTAGAGGTCAAAATATGAACTCCTGCTGGGGTAATGCTCAGTACACTTAAAAGGCTACATGTTACGGCTCCTGTATGGGCAGGGACTGCAACTGAGAGCTAGGGAGATATGTGCCATATGGGTTCGGGGCCCTGCAGGGAGAAACTCTTCCATCTTGCTTCAGAGGGGTTTGTGATAGTTACCAAACCCACCTAGATCACCTCTCTCAAAGTGGGCACCAAAGAAAATCGCCTGGCTTTCCCATGACCCACTTGAGCGCAGCTGCCAATCTTTTCCCTTTTCCTCCATCTCCTGTTCCTCCCCATATTGCCTCTGCTCCTCAACCCACTACAGCCCATAGAGTGTGTTAATTTTTTTTCTCCCCCTCCCCCCCATTTTTTTTCCCTTTCTAGCTATTTGAATGGCTCTTAGTTGCAACTTCTAGTGTCTTCAGTGGGTTGTGCTGCTTAGCTGACAGTTTGGGGGATTCTCCTACCATGCTTTACATACTATTGCTCACATAAGAGCAGGCTGCTAGCACTTGTGCAGTGGGATTGGAGGAATACACGGGGGTTGGAAGAGTAAGGCCAAAAGGAAAACAGTGAGCTAGGAGGACTTTGTTCCATCAATGACCTGGAAACAACAGCTATGTCCTCATTTAAATACTGATCTCAATTCAGTGCCTCTCAGGGTGAACATCCCACTAAGGGACTGTCTCTGCTCAGCTGAGGCAGCAGTATACAAAATACTGTAAGCAAGGAAGGGGAAATGGCTTTCCCATCTGCTCAGAGCTGCACTGGAAGAATTTCATATGAGGAATGTCTTTTGTCAGGCAAGAACAGCCCAGGCTCAGAGCTGTTAGCAAAGTGTCAAAGAGGAATGATTTAAGGGGCTGCTAGCTCCCTTTCAAGGGTGAATGTGGAGCAGGGAGATCTCAGAGCTCTGAGGAAGTGATTAAAAGGAAAGTTACTGCTGAAAATTACTTCTTTCAGTCTGTGAGGCTCAGAGAAAACTGGCACATGTGTTTTTCTCAGACTTCTGTCAAACACCAAAGATAGCACTGCAAGAATACGAGGCTGAACTTCTGTGCTGTCTCATTTATGACAAGATCTCTAGTTTATATGCATTCTTTTGCTTACATTATTTTTTTATTTTGGGAAATTATCATTCTTCTACTTGTCCCTCATAAATCTGCTAGTAGATTGTCCACAATCCATCTTTGCTTCTACTACCACATGTTAAAACCAGTTTCCAGATACCTTTTTTTTTTTTTTTTTATTTTATTTCTTGTTTTTCATCCCACAGGGCTAAATAGACAATTCATTTCTATTTTCTCAGTCCTTTGGGGTCCTACCACTCCTCTCTACTATCAAACTGACAGTTTTAGCCATACTATGTCTTCCTGATCAGGTTTTTTACACGTCCTTTCACTGCTCCTGTACCTGGATGCCATCACCAAGAGCTGCGACATGCACCAGCTCACATTCTCCTCTGTGTATCCTCCAGCGTCCTGACAGCATATCCTCTAATACATACAGCTCTGCTATTTTCCTTGCACAGCACAGAGAAATGGCTTTACATGACTGCTAGAGATGAACAGCATTCAGTATTGGCAGGTCTACTGTGATCTGTAAAATATCAACTCCTCTCAAGGGTAGTAATCATTTCTGTTACTGGACATCTGTAAAATGTTGGCAAGCACACAGATGTGGAGTCATCAGCTGGAGACAGCAGAGGAGAAAGATTTAGGTTCATTTGTATACCACTAGACAGTTATGAATTCCTAGTGTGAACTTTTTTTTTTTTTTTTTTCATCAGACAAATGCATTCCTTGGATGTAGCCATGGAGGCATTCCTATGGAGAGAGTGCTGCAAAAGGTGGCTTTTGTTAGGCCTGATGCCAAGACAGGCTGACGGCTGTGCTACCCTACACTGTAACACCAAATTCTATAACGAAACTTCTCCAAGCTGAAGAACAAGCAAGTATTTTGGAGAACATGAAAATTCTCATTTTGTCAAAGAAAAGATTTATCTGGGATGTGATGTTTTAAATGTATCATGGGATGTGTGCAGAGATAAGGTCTAGCTGGATGGTCAGTAGCATTTGTTTCATTTTCAATTATTTTTCCTTAAACACGTACACCTGCAATGGTGTCTTTCAACAGAAGTCTCCCAGAATAGTTAAAACTCAGGCCAGTCAGGAATACATTAGTCCTGGAGACCGGGTCCCTATCAGCAGAGATTAAATATAGCCTTATTTAGGTCTAGCAAAAATTGGAGGCTGTGTGGGGAAGCAACTGCCGTTTCTCAAGACGTCAGGTAAACACCTGGAATGTAGCAGATGAAAGAAGGAATGCAAAGTCACAGCTGTTCCCTAACCATGGTAACATAAACAGCTTTACAACAGGAATTCGGGAGCAAAAAGCTGACTGGTCCTATGATTCAGGCTCATTGCATTGTGAGTGCAATGATGGTGGCAAATCCCAGAGGACCCCGCATTTCCATCCAACCTGTAAAGGAAGCACAACACTGCAAAATATAACTGTCTAAACTAGAGCCATGGAGAAGGTGGAAACAAAAGGCTGAACTTCACGTTCAACCATCCTCCACAGGCTCCAAAAGGGAGCAACCCTGTGAGGTCAGGATGCTTTATTTGCAACCTGTGGAGTCAGTGAGGCCAAACTTTCAACTGCTGTGTTTGCTCCACTGACTTCAGTGTAATATTTATGACCCACATGGACAGGGGATCTAGTCATGGTAAAATCAGTTCTTTTACACAATGTATACCTACGTTTCAGTGCAGGCATGTATTTTTTTTCCTGCTAAATCCATGAACAGAAAGTCTGGGGCTTCTGCTGATAGTTATGAGCAGTCAGCATTCAGCATCTGTGAGCTTGCAGAGATGAGAGTAACTGTGTTTAGACACATATGACTAAATAAAGGGAGAAGAGTTTCAGATAAACCAATGCTGTTTGCAAACAAGGAAATAGACACTACCAGGCAACACTGTCAAAGACAAGATTTAGTAGAAATAGATGAGAAATATAACACTGATGAAAATGCCAACGTTTTCAACCATTAAAATGACATTTACTGGCGTTACTTCTTAGGGGAACTTAATTATCTTAAACGCCACTGTGTTTAAGCTATCTCATCCCAGGCTTTGGAAGCTTTTATCACTGAACTGTAACAGCATGCATATAAACTGTGTGCAAAAGTTGATTTCCACACAAACACAAAAATACTACTGTGCCTACTGAGCAGCCAATGTTAGTTTACAAACTACGAAGTTACATGGATGACTGCATGCATATAAATACATACCAGAACACCGTACACAAACAAAATTAAAACAGATGTACTTTCCCTAGATGAAGGCAAACAGACATTTAACTCGGTAAACATCAGTGCAAAACTGAGAGCTGTGAAGCACACTGGCATTGCTCCCAGGTGCACTCATACCTGGTGCTGCTCGTTGTTAGCCCCTGCTGCTGCTGAGGGACTTTATGTCTGCATGTCTATTGTCTACAGGCATTTTGAGACCTCTGCATGACAAGCTATGGACACTGAAGAATTGGATACCAGCTTGCTGACAGTCACACAGCTGGTCTGTGTAGGGTTGTAAAAGCAAAGAGGGGTCACACAATAACAGCTGCTGAGCCCACCAGGAACGTACCAAGTAGTGGCTTTAGCTGCATTCTGCTGGCCCACTTTCTTTAAAAAATGTCTGAAAAAGATGTGCAAAGATTTCAGCAGGGCTTTATTTTCTTTTGCTGGCTATCAGAGGGAATATAGGTTTGTATTTCCTTACTCTGATCATAATACTTTCCATTGCTTTGCATAACCCTTCAAGAAATCAAGACAGAGATTGATTCTTGGCATATGATTACCTGCCATGAACTAAATACACCAAAATGTGTTAAAACAATCCCTAGGAAAAAGTGCAGTTTTAGGAAAATGCTTGCCAAAACCAAAAATTCTGAAAATCAGTACAGGACCTAAAATCAGTAGTCTAAAGAGCTTCTGTTTTTTGAGACAGTGCCAGTGGCTTCAGCTTATCATTATGTGACACCTGAGGCTGTACATACTGCATCTTAAAGACTGAATGTACTTCTCTGTGGACTGCACGTTAGAATATGTGACTATGCAGAGCCTCAGTCCTTTCCTGAAGACAAACTGCTTCTTTTCAGGCAAAATGCCAGAAGCAAAATACTGAAAAAACCAACAACAACAACAAAAAACAACCACCAACCAACTAAATACTAAAAGGAGGATTTAATTTTAGCAGCCAAGAAGTGGTGTTTTTTGTTGTTGTTGTTATTGTTGTTGCTTGCTTGCTTGGTTTTTTTTCTTTTCTTTTCTTTTTTTTTTTAAATGGCTGCAGGCCATTTTAAATTTTTGTTGTTGTTGTTGTTTTGGTTTTGGTTTAGGAATACCATCTTCTCAAGGTAAATCCAGTATAAAAATATTTCCATTGCAGTGGGAGTTTCAGGCAGAAATCCATAAGAAGAATTCACACTAAAACTCACTCTCAATGTGCTGCCATCTATTGCAAATCGTTTTAAAACATTCTTTCTTCTGACCTTCACTACATGGAGAAGAGACAAAAGCTCACACAGCCTGTGGTTGACAAATGCTGTTAATTCTACCAGTCAAGGCCAAAACATGAGTTGTATCCACTAACAATAGAGAGGGCACTATCAATTTTCTAGACTTTTTTTTCCCCTTTATTTTAAATCTAGGAAGATGAAAGTTTGACGATTTGTTTTCTTCTTTTCCATCAACCAACAGGGCACAACAGGGGCTCCAAGGGACCCCCACTGCCCCAAGCAAGGCAGAGAGCAAGGTCGCTGCTTCCAGCACTTGGACATTCTTTCTGGAGGGACCGAATCCACCCTTGAAGGACACAGACATGGCCACAAGTTCCAGGGCCAGCAGTGGGACACTGCAGAGCAGCCCCTGGGGGACAGGCACCTTGATCTTGCAAGAAGGGGCCCAGCATGTACACCCTGCTTGTGGAGGGATAAACTTTCCAGGCTCAGAAAGGGTAACCTAGTGTGGTCTCAGCCTTCTTTTTTTTTTCCCAGATTTGTTGCTGGGTTTATTCCAGTCTTGTTCAGGTCATATTTCTGAGCAAATCTGTGTTCCAACAGATTTCTTTCCTCTTTGTATTGAAGCACAGTAAGGAAGCTTACTCAAATGGAACATAAATTATATTCTAAAGGAATTTATTTCTAATATTGGATTTAAATATGCTGTGTTTAACCTGTAGAATGCTCTACTATGAGCAGATGACTTATTTGAAATAAAAAATATATATATATATTAATAAATAACTTTAAACAATTTTCTAAGTTAATTCAAATGTATGTTCTGTACACTTAAAGTCAGTTTGGTATACTTAAAGTCATTTCTGTATACTTACTTAAAGTGTTTGGTGTCTTAGTAGCAAAACAATCCCACTAATGTTATCAACAAAATCTGCACCTAAGGTAATTTTTAACACACTGCTTATTAGAACGAACACTGGCATATTGTTTGTTAGTAATGCTACCTGGCTTATAGAAACGAAAGTTTACACCAAATACATGGGAAATGCAACAAAAGAAGACCTATGCTAGAACACAAGGAAGAGTGGCGAGGCCACGTTCACAGTGCCTTTCCATAAAGTTTAAAAACATTCATTCACAAATAGCCTGCAAGTTATCTTCAAATACCAGGACTACATTATATGTAAGAAGAACTCTGCCCCTAAAGTGATCATCAGAACTGTCTGCCCTGTTGAAAGGTCCCATTGGCAAAACATCCTTTCAGGGTGCCCTGCAAATACCTTCACCTTGCTCAGGCCATGGCTGTAAGGTCAAGGACATTCCTACGTAGAAGTTCAGTGGTACAAAGAAACTTCTTCTTGGCTAAATACCATGTCTGCCTTATTTACCATTTTCTTTAAAGAAACACTTTACTTAAAGCCTCATTATTTTAACCTGACACCTAAAAGATCATTGGTAGCAAGGAGCCTTTGCCTGAGGCTGAGTAACAGCCAAGGGTAAGGGAGAGTTTCAATGCATGTAACACTTGACTTATTGGAACTTTTTCCCTGTCCACTGTAACATGGATACCAGACTTTGATTCAAATCAAATATTACTAGGGCCAGAAGGCAAAGAGAGATTGAACCTCCTGACATCAGATAGAAAATGCACAAATCAGTAAAGAAAGTCTTCCACTTTGATAAAAATTACCTTCTCCACAAGTTGCAAATGTTGTGAGTGGCATTTTCCTGGGACAGATACGAGTAAAAGCTTGGATGATTCCAGAGCTATCTCATCACACATTAATCTCTGGAACCTGTACATCATTTAGTGAAACCACACAGTGAAAAGCAGTCATTCATTCCAACTATAAGGTCCCATATGCCTGTGTCATTACAGAAAGAGCAGTCCCTGAATCTAATTAGCATTAAGTATAATTGCTGACATTGTCATGCAAGGCAGAAAGAAAGTAACTTAACAGCTTTTCAGGAATACAAATTTTGCTTGAATATTTCACTCTTGTATACTTTTTTGTTACTCCGAAATAATTTTGACACGTTCACATAAAAAATTAAGAGGAAATAAAAACATCAGCTGAACAGGACGACAGTATACAAGATGCTACAGCTTATCCTTCTGTCTTATGCAGTTACTTCCATTGCATATCTAAAAAGCTTTATGGACCTATACCAGCAGTGGAAAGGATGGACAAAATCCAAAAATGTAGAATCAATTTTGTTTCAATACAAAAGTTAGTGTTCAGAGAGGGGTTCAGAGCTGAGTTTTTGAAATCCCAACACTTTAGACATATATTTCTTTGCATGTTTCTGCTGGTGTGCTGGATTGTGTGATGAAAGGACCTTTAGACATTTAGGAACTGGAGAACATTTATGGCCCACCATACTGTATTTGTTTGCATTTGCATAAATACAGCTGTCCACAGTTTAGGATTACAGGAGAAACCACAGAGAAGGTCCACATGGTATCTAATACCTCAAAAACACCACTAAAAGACTGCATCTCACTGACCCTGGCAGATCACAGAATCACAGAATCACACAGAATCACAGAATCGTCTAGGTTGGAAGAGACCTCCAAGATCATCTAGTCCAACCTCTGTCCTAACACTAAGAAGACCTCCACTAAACCATATCACTAAGGACTACATCTAAATGTCTTTTAAAGACCTCCAGGGATGGCGACTCAACCACTTCCCTGGGCAGTCCATTCCATGGACTAACAACCCTTTCAGTAGAGAAGTTCTTCCTAATATCCAACCTAAACCTCCCCTGGCGCAACTTGAGCCCATTCCCCCTCGTCCTGCCACCAGGCATGTGGGAGAATAGACCAACCCCCACCTCTCTACAGCCTCCTTTAAGGTACCTATAGAGAGCGATGAGGTCTCCCTGAGCCTCCTCTTCTCCAGGCTAAACAACCCCAGTTCCTTCAGCCGCTCCTCGTAAGACTTGTTCTCCAGACCCCTCACCAGCTTCGTTGCCCTTCTCTGGACTCTCTTGAGCACCTCCATGTCCTTCTTGTAGCGAGGGGCCCAAAACTGAACACAGTACTCGAGGTGCGGCCTCACCAGAGCCGAGTACAGGGGACAATCACCTCCCTACACCTGCTGGCCACGCTGCTTCTTATACAAGCCAGGATGCTGTTGGCCTTCTTGGCCACCTGAGCACACTGCTGGCTCATATTCAGCTGCCTATCAACCAGTACTCCCAGGTCCTTCTCAGCCAGGCAGCTTTCCAACCACTCATCTCCCAGCCTGTAGCGCTGCTCGGGGTTGTTGCGCCCCAGGTGCAGGACCCGGCACTTGGCCTTGTTGAACTTCATACAGTTGGCCTCAGCCCATCGGTCCAGCCTATCCAGATCCTCCTGCAGAGCCTTTCTTCCCTCGAGCAGATCAACACACGCACCTAACTTGGTGTCATCTGCAAACTTACTGAGGGTACACTCGATCCCCTCGTCCAGGTCATCGATAAAGATATTAAAGAGGACCGGCCCCAGCACTGAGCCCTGGGGGACTCCACTAGTAACCGGCCTCCAACTGGATTTGACTCCATTCACCACAACTCTTTGGGCCCGGCCATCCAGCCAGTTTTTAACCCAACGAAACGTACGCCAGTCCAAGCCCCGAGCAGCCAGTTTCTTGAGGAGAATGTTGTGGGAAATATATTTGTGGGAATTAGATAACCTCCTTCCTTCTCCAAGTGCATTTCAGAGCTCTCAGAACATTCACAAAATGCAATATTTTTCTGTTTTCCCCTGAGTGCTGCAGTGCTAACATAACAGCAGTAAGCTAAAGGAGGAGAACAAGAAATTCAGTCAAGAACACCAGTGGCTGAAATGTCTGCAGTCACTACTGGTATGGGCACGTGTCTGTGTGTGCGGTGCTTCTCACACCGTTTCTCATGAGTAGGCTTTTGTGGGCTCTCTGGAACTCTAGGGACTTTTGAAAGGGGCTGTGTCAGGGGTGCTTTTGGTTGATTTTTGGGGAAGGGTTATGAAGAAGGCTTTTATTACTATGATATCTGGTGGGCAGACTGGCAGGGAAGCATGAAGAGCTACCTTATGTGGCAAGTGTAGTTTCTTCTCACATTTCCAAAGCTGCATGAAAGGATTCCAGCCAAAGACCCTTGCCAAGTAAGCAACATATTGGACAGGGCTCTGAAACAAACCCCAACTCTCCAAGGAAGATTATGTTTGAAAACAACAGCCCAGTGAATCACCTCTTGTCTTTTGCTCAGCTGTGCCCTACCACATTTTATTTATTTATTAATTAAAAAAAATATTTTTTTCCTTGCCTAAATCAAACACATCAACTGTAAGATTTTAAATATACAAATCAAATTGAAAACTGACAGAATGCCAGGAACCAGACCAGGGTTGTTCACTGATTAGGTACATTGGTCCATGTTTCTTTCTGAAAAATAATTCTATGAAAAAATAAAAAGAAATGGTCACAACAGAAGAAAAGCACAGAAAGAACAATAATGAAGATGTAAGATAATTAGAGATGAATAGTTTACTTTTAAAAAGCCACATGCCTATTCTGTGTAGCAGTTTAACTACATCATACCAAGTACCTCCAGCCTGAGGCGTTGCAGTGTTTCATGAATTTTTGCTCTCACCGATCAGAGGCTTTCAAGGGAAGACAGCATTAGCTGCGTTGCAGAAGCTGCCTACCTAACTTGAGCTGTCTCTGGCACTTGCTCTGTGAGGGAGCTGCCCACAGGCTGGAGCGCAGGGGCTGAGCAGCCCAGGGGCATGTCTTGCACGTCTGCATGGAGGTGGCGACACGGAGAGCAGAGCCCACTGCCACAGCTACTCCTCTGCCTTTCTCCTGCCACTGCCTGTGAGCCACACAGCACGATCAAAAGAGCACCCTGTGTGAGGGGAGGCTGCAGACAACTGTCCCAACATCTAGGTGGACCTTAACTTTGATCACCCAGTGTCCCACAACAGATTTTAAAAAGCTGCAAAACAGACACATGTTTCACTAGCTATCCAGTAGCTATTAATCCTAGTAGTTACATATCCTAGTAGCTATTTATCCCAGGAGTTATACATCCAAGTAACAAGTGCTCCAGCATCAATATTAACCCAACTATGTAATTCTTCTGCTTAACATACCTGATGGTTTGGAAAATATGTTTATAATCTTATTTAAACATTTCCATTAACCAACTGGTATCTGGACATTAAATTTCATACTACATGAAATACATACCACCAAGAATTAAATGCCTGACTGGACACTGAATTATTGCACACCCTTCCAAATATATTTCAAACAACCTGGAGAAGATGTATCTCTCTTACATTTCTCTCTCACCAGTTTTGCCACTGAATCTATACATTCAAGCCATAGAACAAGCGATGGAAAATTGTCCCTCACGACTGACATGTCCTGTCCCAGAGGAGCTACAAGCAGTGTGAAGAGCTATGCTGTGAGTTTAGATAGAACTGGAGCCCTTTTTCTTTTTCTCGTGGGAGTATTGCCACAGAGGTTTACTGCGTTTGAATGGCATATGCACAGCATTCATTACAGACAAACTAAAAACAGCCCACTGTTCGCTGTGCCACAGTGCTCAAGATGCTTCTTCATGACAGAGATAATTTGAACTGCTGGAGTATGAACTAATGCTCCTGTGAGCTACAGCAGCTGGCCCTACCTGTCCTTCTGCTCTCTGCAAAAGTCCTCAGCTGGGCATAGGGTATGTGGCATCTCTGCACTGCATGGTTTGATGAGTAGGGTTTGGGGAAAGCATCCACAGTGGAGGGGAAGCAACCCTCATGCAATGCTACAGAGAAAGCAGAGATGCTGCAGATCCTGCCAGGCAGCACTTGGGCTGCCTGCAGTGGATGTCTGCCTGATGACGAGCTTCTGGACTTTGGGTTTGTGACAAGAAAGAAGTCAGAGAGAGCCTCTCAGAAGGAACAGAAGGGATCGAGATGAAGGCAGAAGAGGAGGGAAACCCTATTTTCATAGATCTGCTCTCAAGGGCAATAGCAACAACATAGTTATGCCTTCTAACTTTTTTTTTTTTTTTTTTTTTTTTTTTTTTTTTTTTAGGAAAGAAGCCAATTCACTAACTTCAAATATACATTTGGCAGGCAGCTAACTCCTTTGACACTTTACCACCCATCTCCCATCTCTCTCTAGAATGGAGGAAAGAGAAAAAAAAAAAGCAGTCGGAAAGAGATCTTTTTAGTCCTGTCACCGGGGGAAAGACTGCAACACAAGACAGACCATCAATATATATCTGAATGCTCATGTGTTGCTCAAATTACAAGCACTTCAAAGAAGCATGCTTGCAGGAAAAAAAGCATTCTTATTTTTGAGAGATGTGGAGCTGTTAAGCTGATAGTTTGTGAGTTTGTTCAATTATTCTTCCTCATGAACTATTCTTATCACATGAGCTAAGTTATTCTAGGGTGTTGTATCTGCACAGAAAAATATGTTGCATTTTTTGTTAGCAACAATCTTCCACAATATGTCTTACCACATCATAAGAGAGTTTTAGATTAAATTTTGATTTTTAAAGGAAAGACATAATTTTAAGGCTCTAAAACTGACACTTTTATCTTTTTATTATTTTATTTTATTTTATTTTATTTGTTATTGCATGCCTTTCAAGTTTTTTTATAGCAATATAAAAACATGCATTAATAGGTCACTTCGAAAAATACAAGAACGTCAATGAAGTATGCACAGTTAGATGCAAGAAAAAGGATGTACTTACAACTGTGATAGTTTATGGTACCTAGCTCTACAGTCACTGAAACTTCCACATGAAAATAAAATCCAGTATTACCATATTTTATTACATAAAGTATGACCATAAAGTACGGTAATACTTCATATATGAGAGGCCACAATAGGACAACAATGTAATTTTAAAATCCAAGCAAAAAAAAGATTTGTATGTTTACTTTATAATCAAAAACACACTGATTTGCTGCTATTGCTACTTATTACTTGGACTCAGATGAATGCAGCAGTTGGAAAAAACTCATTCCAGTAATGATATACACTATTTACTTACACTCCAGCTTCTGCCCATCATTACTAATGCACAACAGCTTGTGTCTGAAAATCACCCCCCATCTAATACTGTTCACCACAAAATCAAATTTGTGCTTGGAAACCTAACCACCCCTGGCTTTGCCCTGCATTCATTTACAAAAGGATAAATCTGGAAGGCCTGTGTTTCTGAAGAAGCCCCTGACCATCTGTGACCCGAATCAAGGAGACACCCTAGTTCTTGTATAAATATATATCCTGAAGTGGCATTGACTCCTGAAAACAAGATCCTCATTATTCACCTCTGCTAAACTTTGGATCTTCCAGACCCAGGAGTCTAGAAAAACCTCAACAGAAGTTAAGGGGTTTATGTTATTTAAGCCCAAGACACCCCCTACTTTTGCTGATAGCTATTGGGACACATTACAAATGGAGGTACAAGAGTTCAAAAAGCAATTTACATGGGTGAGAAAACCAGTATAACATCACATAAAACCAGTCACACAGAGACATAAAAACAATTAGGAAAGAGTAAACAAAGAAAATGAGAGAAACAAATTCATTATGGGGTCAAAAATATCCACAGTTGCTCACATTTCAGGAGATAAGTTAGGAAATTCAAATGCACTGGTTTCATTCATGGTGTCAGTGTCACAGAAATGGAATTACTTATCTGAAACAAGAACTGATAAATTATTATAGAGAGTCCGTTCAGGAGTGATCACAGTCAGTCTCAGCCCATGCCATTCCCTGGCACTTCATTAGCCTCCCTGAAGACTACAGATATTCTCTTAGCTTTTCTTCAAACCACAAGCACAGGGGTTTCCTTTACCTAATGAAAAATGTAATTTTGTAAATAGCCATTTGGCTAAGAGCCTGCTATCCAGTCAGTTTGGTGCTATGAAACTAGCAACAAAAAAGAGCACAAGACAGTAATAGGACTGTTGAGCAATTGCTTTGCAAATGCCTCTCATTAAACAGGTTCACTTGCATTTTACTTCTGAACAATCGGTGTATTTTTCTCCTTACCGTGATTACCGAGGCAAGAACAAGAAGACACAGAGAGACAAGCCTGTCCCCATGTACATCTGCAGGACGACAGGCCTGTGAATGGTGACAGCTGAAGAAAACGGCCTCCTTAGGCTTGACCAAATCTTTCTGGAGACAAAGCAGTGACTTCTGCAAATGTACTGCTACTCCTCACCAGTTCACCAAGGTTGCATGGTCTGCATGAAGAGCAGCAATTGCTGCTGAAAATCACACAGTGCCAGCTAGCATTTCTCCACTACCTATTGATGCCTAGCTGAGTGGTTTTCTAGTTGCTATTTCCCCTCTGGCAACTTCTGAGGCAGGATGTCCTTAGTCTGCAGTGTGATCTGCCAAGAGCCCTTCTTGACGCTTTCTGTACCATCAGATCACTAGTGGTTGAGTTTATTGTGGAATGTACATTGTAGATATGAATTGTACACTGTTTATGTCTCACAGGGACAGGTATTCAGACCCCATGTCCCCGAATGACAGTTTGCACACTACATGCAATTAAAAACAAAAGAATTCTGGCAGGTAGAAGTGTTTTGTGTCAGCTAACAGGGCTTATTTGCTGTGTCAGGCAGTCTCTCCTCCTGGGAGGAGATGAGCAGATGGGAATCCCTCGGTTCCAGATAGAATCCACAAAAGGGGCCAGCAGGGCCATCGGGGTAGCTCATCGGGTAGACAGACCCGGGGCTTTGGGCTGGGTAAGCACCTTCCTCACACAGCACAGTCAACAGCCTATCTTACAAATGAAGGTACAAGCAAATCTCCCCCCATCTGTCTGAGATGAATAGGAATGGGCCAAATCCTCAAGTCCTTAATCAGTTCTTGGATGACTTCCCCATAAATGGCACTTTCCTTGAATAAGAATCAGTTTCAGGCACAGGCTCAGAAAAAACAGAATTCAGCACTTTGTTTGTGGTGTGTTTTGAATTAAAACAAGAGCTAATTAATCACTTTCATAGCTATTCTAAAATATTTTTCAGAAATAATATTTTAGCCACTTGCTTTCAAAATGAGAGAAGGACACCTTATTTAGATGAAAGCATAATTTAAGATGCTAATAACCTAGCAAATATGACCCTGCCTTTTTGATGCACTGGACATTAACTGTAATACAGTAGATATGCAGCATGATCATTTCCTCTATTAGAGATAATAGCAAATACAATACCCTCATTTCCTTATTGCTGATGGCAGCAGCACTGCCAGACTCTTTTGACTGCAAATCTTCTTTTCCCTGTGTGCTGCAAAAGGAGCTTTGTAGACAGCTCAAAACAAGCATCCAAATATGTTTTTGACAAAATAATTCTGAGTCAAGGTACTGATAAAGTAGGCTGGTGTGATAGAAAAGCCTGTTCTATTCCCCTTCATTTGAATATTTAAACATATTATTAACAAGAAAAAGTAGTTGTAAATCTGTTTACAACAAGCAAGTGAAACAAATGAATGTAATCCAGCAAAATGTATCCAGTCAATCAAAATGCCCATGCCCCCTAAACAGATTATCCTGTGCATGAAGCCATTTGTTATTTAACCTTGCTTCAGAGGGAGAGTATTTAGGACACAAATGCCTTCCTCTCCCAGGCACTGGCAGTGCTTCAGTAGGTTTCTTACAAAACTTGACAGTTCACCTACTTGCTTATTTGTTCTTGATGGTAATGTGCTAGAAAGGTCTTCACAGGATGATCGTGAAGCCTTGTTAAGATGTTGTCACCAAATGGGATTAAAGGCCAAGATGATCTCCCGGCCTCTATGGAGCCCTGTCTGTACATGATGTGTTAAACCACCATTCCCTGGGAGGGGCCACCCTCAAACCTCACAAGAGATTTAAATCAAGGGGAGAATGTCTATATTTTTCCCACAAAACAGTATGATATAAAACCAACCATTGGTTCTACCTGCTTTCACTAACTGCAATTGTAAGAGCAAACAAATGTCTCTCCCCTCATTTCATTCCTTCTGTCTGTCTGACATCCTGCCTTGATACATAGGGTCTATTATGTGTCAGAGACAGGATCTTTTACAGAAATCCTTTTTAAAACCATTGTTAGAACCTCTTTATTCTGCAGTCTGATACAATGACCATTATGTTTATGGTATTTCAAGAGGCTACAAACAAGATCATAGCACACAGCTGATAATATGTTTCTCACTATGAGCAGACTTGTCTTTCTATCTTTCTTGTGCTGTGATTTCACTACAATATCTTAAGTAGTAAAATTATAATTATACAAGCTCTCTTCCCTCACCCACTGTGACACCCCATGCACTGTAAAACCATTTGCAGTGAGCTATCCATATATTAGGATGCCATTTATTTATTGTCTCGTACTTTACTTCAGGACACACTTCACACAGAATTTAGAGCACCTGACAATTATCCGGACTTTGTTAAATCAGGTAGTACAATGAGGATATCTCTGTATGAATTTTCATAACAAAGAAATGTCACTTTGGAACTTTTTAAGAGTTTTAACTCTGACATATCTGTCTTCAGGTCAGGCATTTCTTTGTAACCCACAATTTAAAATTGTTGGAAACACTGTTAGCAGTCATTACGTCTACTGTCACTTTAAGGTTATATCTATGTATATATATAATTTTGTCACATCCACAAAATTAACTTAATAGAAGTAGATAAAACTGTCATTGTGGAGGCTTACACTCTAGAATATATTCTGCAGGAAATCTTTTTGGTCTACAGTCAGTCACACAAGTTACAGGTGAATTGTGTGCTAGATACACTGTTTTGAACCTAAACAAAATACAACACAAAAGAAAACAACTGTGTTGTTTTTTTCTTATTGTTGTTTAGTTGGTTGTTGTAGTTTTGTTTTGTTTTTTGTTTTTTTAACTGAGATAGTTGACACAAGTGAGGTCACTTCTCGTACGTTGATATGTGTTGATGCAGGAGAAAGGGGACAATTTGGCATGTTGCACAAGACAGAAAAAGGCAGGCAACCCTGTGAAGAAACCACTTTTAGGAACAGACTTCATGGGAAGCAGAGACAGATATGTGGGCTGCATCACTGGCTGGCAGTACTGATGTTGAACCTGACTGCTCTCTTTTCCCTCTTATTACAACAGGCTTTAGAAATAATCATGACCACACAAAATAACACGCATTACTTGCATTTTCACTTATTTTACCTATTGAATACAACTATGAAACCATGCAGTTATGGCTCTGAATGTAGAGAAATCAGTTGGATAAAGTGAAGGTAATTAGTATTTCCTGAGAGAAATACTAATTCAGGGAGATGGGCAAAGTTTTGAACTCTATATTACTTTTTATTTTCAGAAAACAACATGTCTTTCAATTAAGAAAAAAAAGTCAGAGAATAGTAATAATTTCAATGTTTTAATAGATTACAGAACTCAATTTCCAATCTGAACTTTAGAGCTATTTTAGTAAATTTATTTGAATGCAAAGCAGACATTCTCAGTATAGTTTTCAAATTCCTCTTAGATTTATGTATGGTATGCTTGTGCATCACGTGCATGTGCAAATCTCTTATCCACTTAGACATAATTCTGGTTAGGCTTTTAACTGGAAATGGCTAAAAGTACATATCTGATTTCTGCACAACTCTGAAGAGTTTCATATGTTCAATTTGTGCAAAGTCTATGACCACAAGCCATGCAGATGTCCTTAATATGTTTTTTTTTACATTATTAATTTGTAAACAAAATTGATATTTAAAAAAAATGTTTCATTAAGTACACTGCAGATCATAACTGATCACAACTGAAGAGATTTGCCACAGGAAGTAATGAAATATGAATATTGCTGCCCTTAATGCACAGGTGGTAGCTCTTCAGGTATTCAGCTAAATTGCTGTAAAATATTTAGCACCTAAACTACTTCTCACAATTAAAAATTCAATATTCTCCTGTGTTTCAGCATCAATGAGTAATTATTAAGAATGGTATTTTTTTTCTCTTTAAATAAAGTGCAAATTACCAGTAAAAAAGGTCAACAAAAGGAGGGGACTTAGAAAATATTGGGTGCCTTGTAACCATATTTGATAACTTGGTACCATATTTGTAAAATGAACAGATTTTTTAACTAATGGTAGAAATCATGATGTATTTCTTTATAGATGGATGCACTATTGTCAATTGCTATTGGCCTGTTGAGTGGCATGGGATTACTCAAGAATTTGTTTTTGTAATTCTCCAGTCAGTGTCACTTTCACAGTTGAGTAAAATGAATTACATCTAGCCAACAGCAACAAACTTTGTACATGTCCTGTCATGTCAGCATCTTACCATTCATTAAGATTTTCTAAAAATGGAGATTTCTTAATGGTAACAAAAAAGTTACATTTTAAAAAATGCATTTTACCAAAGTTTTTGAGAAATACTGCAGGACTGAAATATAGAATAATTTGAATTTTCTATGTCAGTTTGCTAAAGTTATGTTTAATAAACTCATTTGACCCTAAAACCCCTGAAACAGAACTGCCAAAAGACTGCCTATACTGTATGGGAATTTTTAAATTTAGGGCTCCATTAAACACACTGGATCCTATGTAGTTGCATTAGCATTATAATAAGCTCTCAAAAAGGACCCAATACAGAAAGTTACACAGAAAGCTCCTCACATATTCCCATGCAGATTCCCATACAAATCAGTAAAGTGCTAATGGATTACTCCTCAGAAGACATTTTTGAATAAGCATGACAAGACCTATTACAGATTGCTGGATCCATCTGCTCCTCTTTCTTCACAAATTACATCCTTCCCAAAATATGGAAAACAGCTCAAATCTGAATGCACAGAGGTGTTTACACTAGCACTTGTGAGTTCCCAGGACTTAAGGCCACTACATTCTGCACTGCATCACTGCTGAACACTGTAAAGCAAGCATAAGTCCTAAACTTCAAATGTTATTTCAGAAAACCTTTTTCTCTAGTGTTGATCTTGAATAGGCCAGGAGAAGAGCCAACAGTGTGTTGGAATTACTGTTGCTTTTTGGAGAAAGAGCATGTTGCAGAGTCCGCAGTACAACTACAAGCCATCCTTGCAAACCGGGCTGAGTATATAGCTGGTCTTCCAGAGTACGCCTTACTCTTCACTCTCCTCAACAAGCCAAGAGGAAATACCACACCCACTTGCAAAGGGCAGCAAGGGTGTTTTGCCTTACTCTTCACAGTGGCAGGACACCAAAGGAGGATGGTTCCACTTGGAAGAGGCTCTTCTCTTTTTCATGTGGTCCAAGGAAGTTCACCCAAAGATTTCCATCACAGAGTTTTTTTCCCAAGAATGGGAGGATTATGCAAAATACCAGTAGTTAATACTAACAGTTGCAATGAAGAAGCCCAAGAATGTGTACAGTTCTGCACATAGTCTCCCCCTTCAAGGGCCAAAGTTTTAGGAGATCAAAGAAGCTAGTCTAGAGAGCTAGGGAGTACTCTGAACAAGATTTGGGGACTGGATATTGGGGAGCAAAGGCTGCTGCTGGGTAAAAGTACATTCGTATGAATTTTCCAGTCACAGTTGCTGAATCTGGAGCCCAGTAGCTGGTAAAGATGAAGACGATATTACAAACAAGTGGGTGTTGTTTGTACAACAGGGTGCATATTACAGCTCTAACCAGACCTCATCTGACAATAAAAACACTCCATAATTACATCCTGTGTATCCACCATTTGCAGCTCGTTTGACACACAACACGTTACATGACAGAGTGTAAAACAAAACCTGGCAACAGATACATAGCAATAAACCTTGTATGCAAAATATTATATTCATACAGTCAGTTTTCCAGGATATTACAGCTAATACTCCTGTAAGAAAAAAAGTATACTTAGGACTTTGAGACTGTGTTTCATCCCTTAAAAAGGGGCACCATGCATTCTAAGCTGTGCTTTGCTACAGGAATCAGAGTGAGGATGACAGCTCTTGAACACTGTCACCAGCCACTGGCACCAACTGTAATGAACTACTTATGGCTCAGGGACGTGGGTGTGAACACCACATCTTGATGAAGGTTCTGCAAGCAAGCCGTAACTCCCAGGCAGGCTTGAGGATGAACATAACTCATATCACCTCAGTGACATGAGATGGGTGAAGAATTTGGACAAAAAATAAAAGAGACTCATTGTCTAGACTTTCTATGTTGTATTTTTCCCTTTGTTGGTTACCATAAAAGTGATATAAATTTTCTTTTGCATGCTGAATACCTTTTTTTTTTCCTAAAAAAGAGCACAAATGCAAGTGATTTTTATTATATATTTCCCCAAATAGACAATAGCTACTGTCTCTCATCTGAATTCAGTGTTCACCTCCCTGTTCTTCCAAAATGTTGCCAATCAAACCCCCCAAAATGAAGAATGCTAGAGTGCAAGTGTTAAATCTGAAAACCAACAATTTCTGTGCTTTTCTTCTAGATCCTGTTGGTGGATTAGACGGAGAATGGCAAAAGTGGATGATGCCATTAGGGAACACGATACAACATCATAATCCTTAGCACAGAAGTGCTGCCAGAAAAACCAAGTTTCTTTTGTCTTACAGTATCACGATTTGGGCCTTTTAATCACCGCGGCACGCTCGAAGAGCATGCTGGATCTGGACTAAAACTTCAAGTTACTGAAATACCACTTTTGAATAAGCATGATGAAAATTTTAAAAATATTTCCCCTTTGTGGACATGACTAAGAATTCTTTCTTCCTCAGCAAAAAAGCCCAGAGAATGAGATCAGAACCGCTGTTTGCCAACCATAACTCAAACAACACATATGCCAGGACCAGATTCAGAAAACCATTCCCTAATACCAGTGAGGTTCATCAGGGAATGGGAAGAGATTTGCAAGTATAAATCTCTTCTATTATAAAGGAAACCTTTTGCAAAATCATCTAAAGAGGTGGAAAATAGATATGATAGAAGATACGTATATATATATATAATTAGAAGATATATATATATATAAGATATACATATTATTATTATATAAAGAGAAGAAGTAGATATTCTTCAATGTCTACAATCATGCATAAGATTCCTCCTCATATACACAGAATTCACAAATTTTGTTACTATTCTACACAAGTCTTTATCCTGTGATGCAATATATAGCCATCCCTGACATTGTCTTTCTTTCGTGGAATTTAACTTGATGAGACTTTGCTTCCTACAAAATTGAGTCCCAGATTTCTTCCGTACTTGTCTCAATAAACTTACTACCTAGGTGTATGTTGATAATATAACATAATAGCATATATAATAACATAATACCTTGTTCAAAATTTCAAATTTTGTGACATTTATACCTTGGTTAAGTTTTCTTTGTAGCTGGTGGCTCAAACCAAAATCCATCAGTCATCTGCATTTCAAATTTGGATTGCACAGAAAATATTAAATTTTTTCTCAATCTTCTTCTAACGTTCACTTGCTTATTGATGCTAAAACCCCGAGATATTTTAATCCAGTCTCCTGGGTCTTAACACTTTAAAGATCTGATTTCCTAGTTTGCTCTAAGCTCTAGTTGTGAGACACACCAGTTACACAGTGTTTGTAAAATGAAATTGCAAGCTGCATGTTCATTTTTGATTCTTAACTACTATCATACATGATAGGACAGCTGAAAGTTCACTGAAATGAATAGTAACCTTTGATCTAGATTTTTCCCCTCAAAGCTGCAAATGTATGAGTGCCCTCAGCTGTTGCAGTCACAGATGAGAATTCAGCACACGCCCTGTGAATTTACCTGAGAAGGAATGGAATAGAAGTGTCGGCATACAACAAGCTTGAAGTGGCAGAAAACTGAAATAAAAAATAGAAACATACATGGAGGGGGTACCAAAGATAGCTTCAGGAAAATGTTCCTATCTAGACAAGATAATAGCCAGTCAGAAGAAAACAACCTATTATAAACTGTGAAGGGAAATTAACTTAGATACTGCTGGTTGAGTTCAAAATTACATATAAAAGGTATGCTTGTAACTACCCTAATTACAAAAAGAAAATTGTTAAAAATTATTTCAAATTTGAAAATAATGAAAGAAGTAATTTAACCCTCAAGTAGAAACCTATCACTTTGACACTGATACAAAGTAGGCAAGAAGGAATATGGTTTATTTTTAGTGACAAATATAAAGTATGAAAGTACACGTTCAAAAAAAAAAGTATAATTTTGTTAAGTTTCATCAGCTAAGAAGTACAATATATTTACAATGAAAATGCTTAAATATCTTATTCTGACCAATATTTCAAAGATGCTGTGAATTCCCTAACATCAGTAACTCATTCTGCAAGTCAGGCAGTTGAAGACCTGGCCTCAGGACATCTGTGTGCAGAAATTCACTTATGACATAAAACAGAAAAGCTGCCACCAGAAAAAGCATGCAGGAAAACCATTCTTTATTCAGCTCATCCTCTGAAAAGGAGAGAAAGGACAGTGGTGTGCAAAGAGAGAGTGAAATTCCCCATATTCATCTTCTCTCAGGAATGCAATTCACACTGTTCTGAAATGCTGGATAACAGCAAAACCTCCCCAAACAGCACAGCAGAATAGTTAAGGGGATGAACACTGGCTTGCCCTAGTTTCATAAAGGCCTTTCATCTTATGAAAGAGGCTGTCTTCTGGCTTGAAGAACAAGGGAAGTATAACTGAAAAGGTGAAGGTGTGGCAGAGAGGAAAAAAAATCTTTCCACTAGGAGCAAATACAGTCATGGGCCTTGAAAACTGAATCAGATATGTAACCACCAGCATACAGAAAAATTGTGGAAAAGACAAAATGAACTCTTTAGTATTTGGGCAAAATTGACAATATAGTTTTTGTTGTTTCCTCTGTTCTCGGGAGAACAGATAACTGATACCTTTATGCTGGTCTGTGACCTGGAAGATTAAGATTCATTTTCTGTGTGCTGGTCTGACTGCCTGCATAATTCTTGGTATGCCAGTTAGAGACAGACTTTCAGGTATTCAGGTGCTGCAAGAAACAGATAAGCTTAGAAGCTTTGGGGTTTAATTTAATTTAATTTAATTTTAATTTTAATTTTATTTTTTTTAAAAAACAGTGTAACTCCATTGGGTTTAATAATTTCAAAAGGAACTAAACAAAAACATTTAAGTGCTTTTAAAATCCCACTGCCCTTGATTACATACTTTCAAAGTGTCTCTGAAATACCTTTGTTAAATGAAGAGATAATACCTCCTTGTGTCAATGATACACTGTGAGGACAGATCTATTACTACAGTATTACAGCAGCCCTTAACAAGGGATGTATAAAACAAGCACACTACTTTGAGACAGTTTAGCAAAGTGATGTCTAAATGCTTCTCTTGCTAGGAGCAATTTCTAAAAATTGTGGAGGTCAAAATGCTTAACTGGTGTCAGCAGGGTATTAGTTGGCATGGTCTGTTGAGGAGATTGTGTAATTATCTGTTTTGGAGAATGACCCACTGATATATATTCTTTTATTTGGGAAAGATTACTCTTCTGCAGCAGCATTTTCCAGACAGATCCTAATGCTCCTCCAGTTCTGCTCACAAACACCATTCTGTCAAGGTTTCAGTCCAGTCTAGCACAGTATCTCAGTTGGGCTGCAAAGATCCCAGTTTGGGAACAGCCACTTCCACAGCTTTCATAGCTTTGGCACGGATGTTGAGTGCCGGGTGTAAAAGCAAAAATCAATACAACCCTTCTAACCAGGGATCTAGTACCACGACCTATAAAATCTAAACTTGAGCTACTGCATGCTCACGTAAAGTCCAGCTTTTTGGCTTTTGTACATCTCTGTTCCACTAATTTCAACCAAGCTAATACAGTTCATACAAGCTGTAGACCTTCATCTGCTTCCTGCCTTTTAAAATAAAGAGCTGAAACATCTTCTGAACCATCTTTCAGAAAATCATAATCATATTTTTGCAGAAAAAAATGGATAAATAATGGAAAACCAACCTACCTGGGGCACTCCCACTGAAAGAAAATATCAGCCAAAAATAATAATCTGACCTAATTTTAAGAATACAAATAGATTATGTTGTGCACTAAACTTAAATATATAATTTAGACTACATATTAACTTCTTCTCACTACTAGGTACCTTCCACAGAGGTCAGCCATCACCCCAGTCCTATCCTGGGGAACACCTGGCACCTCCAAGACACTGCATCTCCTCCAACAATCTGTCAAGTTCCTGCCTCTACACTGCCATCCACCTCTCTTTTGCATGTGATTGACAGCTGTTTCTTTTTTGTTTGTTTGTTTGAAGAGTCCCATACTCTAGGAATACAGCCAAAGTCAGTCACATCCCATCTGCATTATTTGCACACTGCTGAGTGCTTCTGTCTGCTCCAGGATCTGTGCAGTCTTTCTGCTACCTGACTGCTTCACCCCAAACATCTGCTACAGGCAACCACACAATGCCACAACCCAAAATACCTGCTGCTGACCCTGAATTCGGACTGTCAGGCACATCCTTACTAATATCTTATTATCACAAGTTAAAATAGCCTCCATGTTTCTGTTTCTCTGAAATCCTCTGAATGTCCCAACTGGACTGTTTCTTCTTGTCCAACTTGACCCCTGTCATCTGCACTGGAAGTGCTCAGTGCTAGTGTTTAGACTAGAAAGTCAAGAAATTAATTACTTAGTTATTTCCCAGCATCTGATTGCTGGTTTGGTGAACATACAGTGTGAAATCAGATGGGAGAGTTACAAGTGACAAAGAAAAAGAGATAGTGTACAGAAATACTCTATGCAGCCATTAGAAGCTGTTATCTTTGCTCGAAATCTTTCTACCTTCCTCTAGGTGGCAGAATATGACATAGTTGTGCAAAAATTCAAATTTTTGAAAACCATACAAAATACAGAGGAAGAAGCTATATCACAAACTAGACAATCTACTAGGCCCATACGTTATTCTGCCCTCTCTCAGTACTACTGTCATTCTGTGTATGTGCAATTTGAAGAGCAGTGAGAATTAATTTTTGGTTCGACATGTTTTAAACTATACTGTCTACCTTCCTTATAGTCCACACTTTCTTGTGATGAGTCTTGTTTGTGTTTATCGCTTCTGCATAGCATCAGAAACTGTGATGGGTCACCTTCAGGCAACAACTGGAAATGAAGCATAACTATTTTCATGACAATCTTCTGCAGGAATCTCTCATTCAAATTCCTATAACTTTTTACACCATCTAAAATGATTAGTCAATCTATTATCCTTTTAACTTGTGAGAAAAGTAATGCACTCTCCTTAAGGTTCCAAGCAAATTACTGTGAATTACTCTGAAAAAAAAATGAATGAGAAGCTACACGAGTGCCAGTGATTGCAAATTACTTTTAGGGCTAAAATGATCAGTGCTGAACACCATAGGGTTTGAGACTGGACAGAGTATGCACTCCACTGTAATAGATGACAGAGCATTAAATGTATTGCTGACTGCCATCCTATGCCACTTCTTACCCTTTAAAGTGCCACAACCTTAAAAAAGATCAATACAAAAATAATTACAGGAAGGAAGTTGTGTGCGCTATCTCCAGTGAACTTTTCTGTTTCTTTCATACCTAAGTATTTATTGAGCCATTACAGGTGAAAAATTAGATATTAAGCATATAAGGCTAGATAATACTCACAGCAACTGCCTCCAAGATTTGTTTAACAGCATCAGCAGCATCTCGTTCACTGTAATAACCCTTTTCCACAATCCTACAGAAAAAGCAATGAAAGAAATTGCATTCAGGATTATGCATCAAGGTAAATAAACTGTGCAGTCAAAGCTTCTTTTGAAAAATGAGCTAGACAACAATCAAATTTAAATACTCCTGGGAGTCTGGAGTGCCCTCTAAAGCATAGAAAACAGCCCTTTTGCAATTCAGGTTACTTTGATTCCCAGCTACATGAGAAGCAGAAGTTGAGATATCAACTCAGCAAGAAGAAATAATACATACATATTCAGCTGAAAGGGTTTGGAATTTTCTAAAACTCATGGAATCTGAATTGCTCTCATATAAAACTAGGCATCCTTTAAGAACTGCTTCTTCAGATTTACCTTTATCTCTGTACCTCCTTTGTTTATTTATTAAACAAAAGCATCATGCCCTATCAACACAGATCTGAACTGTATAGAAGAAAGGGTTGGTGTCAAAATCTACCAAATCTAAATTATCCACTCAGTATCACAGCCTGAACAATTGTCTTTCTTACCTAATCAGCAGGAAATCAGGACACTGTTGTCAAAAAAAGAAGTTTCATTAAAACTTAAACTATTTTTTTTCTTCTTAATGTAAACTGCCAGTATACTATATTTATTTTGTACAAATGACATGCAGTAGTGTGTTTGTAAACATGCTGACCACATGTAGCTTTTGATGAGTTCAACTATTATGTGTTCTGAACATCCTGAAAAATCTCCTCTGCCCCCTGCCTTTGCTTTTACATCAAATCACTTTCATAAAAACAATCAAAACCCCAACTTTCTTCTTTAATATTGTTATCTCCCCACAGTAAGGGTTAATGCCATTTTCTGGGCTGCCCTGCTAAAGCCCTGGCGTGTTACTGCACGCTTCACTTTTGGAAGAACATGGGCAGTGGCAGTGGGTCTGAGTGCTGACTCAGGATTTTCATTGCATGTTCTGCAATAATAGAAACTGCCATTACAGAATAAAGCACAACATGAATGCACAGTTCAGTTCAAGAAAGTCAGCAGGAGAACCAGATTTGCACAGGGACATGTAAGAGGTTAATAAAAGACGGACATATCACTAACATTTATTAATGGTCCATAATGGTTTGGCAAGAAACCCAACAGTCTTCTTACCTTCATATGTAACTACACACATTATTTGTGAACCAGAATAATTCTCCCTCAAAGAATTTGATCTAAAAGGTGAAATCTTTGACCCGAAGTTTTGATTTTTCACCATATTCAGTTTTTGAAGCCCAAGAAAACATAGAGATTGTCTACAAATTGAACCCGTGCTGCCTAGTCATGTATTTCATCAAGTGATCTGCAAGCACGCAAACTTATAGATATATTAGAATACAACAATTAGATATATATTAGAATACAACGCTCAAAGAACCCCTGGAGAGGGACAAGCCTAAAATGTCTGAAGTCAACAGTTACTGGGAAGACCTCCTGCCTCAAGGTCCAGAACCGGATTCTGCTTATACCAAGAACAGCATCCTCCTTTCTCCCTACTCTTTCCACCCTTTTCTCGTAGACAAAAAGTTTTAAAGTATGCAATCAAATGCCACATTACACTTGAAAGCACGATTCCTCCTTGCTACCTGAGGCTCTCTGGATTATCGCTGTCTGGTAGGTTACACTGAGAGAACTGAGCCCAGTGACCCTTTTGCCTGGGTCTTTGCTACCCCGTAGTGTCTTGGTTTCCTTCTTCTTTTGAATTCAGTATTTATTAATGTATATGAAAAGTATTTAGGTTTAGCCAGCAATTTCCTGTCTTCAGCATTTGAAAGCATTTCTGAGAACACTGACTTCACTCCCATCCCACCATCCTGCTTCCCTGCTAGTGTTTTGGGTGCTAACCTGCTCCTCCCACCATACCACAATAAGCATGTTAAAAACACTGCCCTTGTCTTTCGGGATTTAATGTATTAAAGACATTCACAGCATAATAATTTTATTAAGTTTACAATCTTTAGTAAGGCATGGCAGCCAGCAACAAAATTTCAAAGTTGGTAACGAGGTAATGAAACCAGAAAGCCTGTGCTTCCCCACTGCCACTTTTGGGATCACATTGCTCCTGCTAATGACCTTCAGGTTCTTGAGGCTTGGCAGCGGGAGCGTGCTACTACTGGTAGGTCCTTGCAACTACAGCAGAGGGGCTGTGCTAGTTTGACCCTCTGCTTCCAAATTGCCATAGCTTTTAGAATATATTCCACAAAGCACTGTAGGGAAAAAGAACAAGCAAACAAACGGCATGGGGCCTGTGGACATGCTGCACACCAGCTGAGCAGGTGGAACCTCTCAGGGTTTAGTTGCAATGCTGGTAATGCATGCATCCCCAGGGAATGGGACACCCTGCTCATGCTGGAGTCAACACAATCCAACAGCTGCAAGACCACCTTGTGCATCTCAGCTTGGACATGGGCCAGGCAGGAGGCAGACAGTTTTAAGGTTTCACCAGGATTTGAAATACTCAGATTTTCCAACATATGTGTTTACAATCAGAGAAATACATGGCAATTCAGTTACAGTTCAATATACCTTTCTCCATCCAACAAATACCTAATTTTATGGTATGGTCTATAGCCCAGTATTTGCTCTATTCTTTCTTTATCAAACAGATAAAGTTAAGAATTAAAAAAAAAAAAAAAAAAAGACATCTGTTAAATGCAGCCTTTTTTATAAAAAAAATAAAAATAAAAATTTCCTCCAATCATCACAATCAAAGAAATGTTGAAGCTCCTGTCTTCCTGTCAATTCCCAGCCAATGCAAGAAAGGCATCTACCAACTGCCTGTCTCCTGGAAACATGGGAGATCAAAGAGATGCTCAGGACTGGCACCCTGACCACAGCATGTAGATCAGAACTCCCTGCCTCACACTACTATATACCAGTATTGATAGGATATTGTTTTCATTATTTACATTTAAACACTCAATGGAAGAAGCATGCAGGTGCTGAAGATGAAGACACTGTGAATTTACAATTTACAGTAAATGGATGTAATGAAGCATGGGCCCATATTTCAGGGGAGCAATTCAAGACAACTGTAAAATTATTGTGCAGTGCACATGGCTCGCCAGCTGAAGTTACATGTGAGTAACACGCACTGGCAAGCCAATTACACCTCATGTAACATGCAGTTATCTTACTCGTTTTTCAGAAGTCTAGAGCCCAGAGAGATTGAGAATACAAACCTTACTCTTAATTAATGATAATCTAGCAAGTAGAAAGCCTTATCTTCTGTAACAGCAGGAAATGAAATAAGACATACTTATTCATACTAGAGATGAAAATTTATTTTTAAGGGTATTCTGCTTTAAAACTGAAACCAGCTCTTAGGCAGTAAGAAAGAGTACTGAAAGAAGACTCCTGTAGTTTAGGCCTGTTAATAAAGCTGGGGTATCATCTGCATATCTATTTTTTGCATTCTCCCTGTGATAGTTTACATAAGACAAAGGGTAGGTGTGCCAGTTTGCTACCTGAGACTAGTGAAGCTTCTTTACAAGGATTTTTCAGTTTCAGCTGGCAGCTTAACACTGACTCATTGCCCTTTTTTTCCATAAAGGGAAGGAAACTTGCAGGAATGTCTTATTTTTTTATTATGGAAATTAAACAATTATTTATACCTAGCTTACGGAATGATCTTTAAGAAATGCCTAGATGAAAAAAAATCAAGCCTTCACTGAGAGGACAGAAAAACAAAAATGGTAATGGTAAGGAACTAATTAAATCCTGTCTTTGATATGCAAATGAAATAGCCTGGTAGGCCAAAAGAGTGTTTGAGAGAAAAACTGGGAGGAAGGCAGAAGGGAGTGGGAAAGAATGGATACAGAAATGCCATTTTAAAGTCAAAGAAAAATTGGGTTGGCAGAACACTAAATTTGCTGGCACAAACATTCAGAAAATTCAAGACAGAACTTCACATCAATGATGACTTTCTAGAGCAAGCAAAAATACCATACTGATGCTATAGAGAATTCATATTCTCATACCTACCTGTGTAGAACCACATCTATGCCTGCACATACACAGTTAATGAAATAACGCCAATTCAGTTATTTACACTTGTACGCAGCCAGACACACACCTAGTACATACTGATGGACACTTAGCACACCTAGTACATTCTGATGGACATCAAGCTGCAAGTCTCCCAAAATGCCACCTGGTTTAACCTTACCTTTCGAAGCACACATGAATGAATTTGAAAGAAAACCTACTCCTGCTGTAAGGAGAAGCATTTCCCAAAGGCATCTCCCCTGCTCTCCTGTAGGGCAGCTAGGGATGCTGGTGCTCAGCTAAAGAACAAAACCATCTATAGCGGCACACTGCCCCACAAACCAAAAGGTAGCCCGGGGAAAGGCTGCAACCTTTCTCCTGTGATTAGCGCTCTTGTCTATGCAGCAGGCAGATGAAATCTGGCAGCTTCCATATGGTCATTAAGAATGCATACTGAAGTGTTTAATAACTTGGAGTAATGTTTGCCAAATCCCACCCGGCCTTGGTAGCGTTTCTGTTCATTCTGAGTAGTCGGAAGCTTCTGACAATATTCTTTAGTTTTCCAGGCAGTTTTCAGTGTAGCCTCTAGACATCTACGCTGTTGCTCTGCTATGGAAGTGTGAAACGTCCTCTGCTGCTTTTTATGTTTTCATTATGCACATCTTCATCAGAGTCTATATCAGCACTGGCATAAAGTCCTACAGATATTCACCACACGTCCGCAGCCTGCAGTGTAATTTGGAATGACCATACACTGGATTTTACTCTTGTTGGGACCTTCCCCTTATAACTTGTTACTTCACATTCATATGAAGCCACTGAAACCAATAGGATATCACTGTAAAAGAATGTGGACACACTTGCTCTGCAGAAAGTGTATTACTTGTGTGGAAAACAATAAAAGGAGGAATGCAGTCCTGCTAAACTAAACACATTTGATCTAAAAATCAATAAAATATACAAAACACTCATATCCTAACTGTTTTTATAGTTTAAGGAAAGATCTTGAATCAAGGCACAGGAGAAATACTGTTAGCTCTTGGGTCTGTCAGAAACTTCCTGTAAACGTTATAGTCTACAGCTACAGAGTCTGTAGGTATATACTTCACCTTGTCACCTGCACAGAGCTGTTAAGAACTCTAGCTTTCAAACAAATTTGAAAGCTAATTTTGTAGATAATTGAGGAAATCAGCCAGGGCTTGATCCTGTTCCTATTTAAATTAACAGAGGCAGATCTCTGTCTTCTCTAGCATCCAGGACATGTCTACATAATATATATATATATATTTTTTTTTTCTCAGTCTTTACCAGCAAGAGTTTCAGCCACATAGCCCAGGCCCCAGAAGGCAAGGGCACAGACTGGAAGAATGAAAAAGCACCCACAGTAGGAGAAGAACAAGTTTGAGACCAGCTAAGGAACCTGAAGGTGCACAAGTCCATGGGACCTGATGAGATACACCTATGGATCCTGAGGAAACTGGTGGATTAAGTTACTAAGCCACTGTCCACCATATTTGAGAAGTGGTGGATGTCTGGTGAAGTAACTGAAGTTACTGACTGTAAGAGGGGAAACATAAAACCCTAATTTTTAAAAAGGGAAAAAAGGAAGGCCCATGGATCTACAGGTCAGTCTGTCTCACCTCTGTGCCCAGCAAGATCATGAAACAGATCCTCCTTGAAACTATGCAAAGGCACATGGAAAATAAGAAAGAGATTAGTGACAGCCGTCATGGCTTCACTAAGGACAGGTCGTGCCTGACAAATCTGGTGGCCTTCCACAATATGTTAAAGCATTGGTGAATAGGGGAAGAGCAATTGACATCATCTACCTGGACTTGTGCAAAGCATCTGACACTGTCTCCCATATCCTTGTCTATAAATTGGAAAGACATGGATTTGATGGATGAACCACTTGATGGGTAAGGAATTGACTGGATGGTTGCACTCAATGATTTGCGGTCAATGGCTCAACGTCCATCTGGAGCTCAGTGACGAGTAGTGTTCCTGAGGAGTAAGTACTGGGCTGGCACTGTTTAACATCTTTGTTGGTGACATGGACAATGAAATTCTGTGCACCCTCAGCACAACAAGCTTTGTGGTGCAGTCAACACACTAGAGGGAAGGGATGCTATCCTGAGGGACGTGGACAGGCTGAGAGGTGGGCCTGTGCAAAAATCTGGAAGTTCAATGTGGCCAAGTGCAAGGTCCTGCCCCTATGTCAGGGCAATCCTAAGCACAAATACAGAGTGGGCAGAGAACAGATTGTGAGCAGCTCTGAGAAGAAGGGGGTTGTTGTTTGATGAGAAGCTCAACATGAGCCAGCAATGTGCACTTGCAGCCCAGAAAGCCAACTGTATCCTGAGCTGCATCAAAAGAAGTGTGACCAGCAGGTTGAGGGAGGTGATTCTCCTCCTCTAATCTGTTTTGAGAGACCCCACCTGGAGCTCTGAGTTCAGTTCTGGGGCCCTCAGCACAAGAAGGACATGAACCTCTAGGAGAAAGTCCAGAGGAGGACCATGATGGTCCAGGTCAGAGGAATGGAGCACCTTCCCTATGAAGACAGAGAGAACTGAGATTATTTAGCCTAGAAAAGAGAAAGCTCTGGAGAGACCTTATAGAAAACTTTGCGTACTTCAAGGGGGATTTTACAAAAGCTGGGGAGGAACGCTTCATCAGGAAGTGCATTGAAACAAGGGGTAATGACTTTAAACTAAAAGAGGGAAGATTTCAATTATATATAAGAAAGAAGTTATTTACTCAGAGGGTGGTGAGGCACTGGAACAGGTTGCCCAGAGAAGCTGTGGATGCTCCATCCCTGAAAGTGTTCAAGGCCAGGCTGGATGGGGTGTTGAGCAACCTGATCTAGTGGGAGGTGTCCCTGCCCATGGCAAGAGGGTTGGAACTGTATGGTCTTGAAGGTCCCCTCCAACCCAAACCATTCTATGATTCCATTACAGAGATGAGGCCATAGCAGAAAAAGTTTGCTAGTGATGCTGGAATTGCAAGGAGTCTCAGTATTGACTGTATTTAACAAACCTAGAGCTTCACAGGCACTGATTTGCTTTCCCTTAAAAACGCTTGCCTCCCTTCCTGAATGGGTTAATGGCATACAGCTTGGTCCCAGCTAGGACAAACCCATGGCAATAATCCCTGCAAAGCTATTCCTGTTATTTCTTGAGCAATAACAACAAAAGGCAATAGGACAGTTTGAATGAGAATGTTTTAAATGAAAAGGCTTCCACAGTGGAGTTAAGAACCAGGCAAGCTTTAATGTTACATGAGTTCACAATTAGAGAGTAGCAGGAAGCCAGCCAGTATTATAATTGCACCATCATCATTGCTTGAGTCATTTATCCATATATATACAGTTGTAATTATGTGTCCTCTGGTGCCTGCAATTTCATCTAATTCTAAGTGCAAGCACTGACCACACCGTAAGTAGTATCTTATATACAACCATTTCAAAAATTATTTGTATCTCTTGTCTTGAAGAGAATATTGTAGTCAAATGACTTAGAACAATTCTGGCCAGTGATGGAGAATAAGGTGCTGACTGTAAACAAGTCTAAAGGCATTATTACAACTCTGTACAGGAAAGAAATATCAAATTACATTAGAAAGCCTACAAATGAGCCATAACACACACCTCTTTATTCTGTAAATTACTGTTTTTTATCATTACTACAGCTGAAATCAAGAGACACTAAATGAGCTATTATGACATCAACAAGCACTTTTACTAGAGCCAATTTGTGTGTTGCCTTCTGTTTTTCATAGAATAGGGCATATTTGGTGAAGCCAGTCAGACCTTTTTTTTTTTTTTTCACAGTCCTGCAAAAGTGAGGGGGCTCTATCTTCCTCATGTAAAATAGAATCCAAAGGACTGCTGTGACTCATGCTCAGAAGACAAATTGCCACCACTTAATGGGACCAGGCAGCAGAAACAAATAAAAGATGCTACTCTGCCACTGATTTATAAAACACCCACACTTTTGGGACCAATGAATTCTCTTACTCTTTTTCATGTACCTTAGCAATTCTAATTTCCATATGCAGAAACAAGAAGGCTTCGAGAAATTTTGTTCACAAGAGGTAATCATTTCATCATCTCTTAAAAAGACAAGTTCTTTAGAAAAAGTAATTCCTATATATGCTACCATAACAGAAGGTACTATCAGTTTAAATCTATGTTTCAGATGAAATTATAAGAAATCTGAAATTAAAATTGAACCAAGAGGTAGTCAGCCATAGGCAGTATTTTTAGACAACGGTTGGTGTACTTAATAATGAAACGAAGAAAGAAACAAAAAAACCTGTGGTCAAGATGACAAAGTACAGACAAAGAAAATACATGGATTGTCATAATCATTTCAAGCACAAAAAAGAAAGAGACTAACAAAAACTATTCTTATCAATCTGCACGTATTGTGAGCAAAATGAAGGTAAAGTAGAGCTATTTTTTTCTTTTAAAGTAGAGCCTTTTGCTGAAATTAATTTGTAAAAGTGATGTATCAGTGATTCAGCTGAAAGGCAATACATATCAATAAAATCTGAATGGAAGAGACCAACTTCAAGAAAATGTAGCTTATAAAAAACAGATACCAGACTTCATTGAACTGCAAGACCTATTACTACCTGTCACAATAAAGAGGTTAATCAGTAGAAGCAAAACCAGATCAACAAAGGGACCAAGAATCTGATGAAACACATCATGCAATAGAAAAGAAAGTCAAAGTTAAAAGTATTCAGCAATTACATTTACGTAGAGAGTGAAGAAGGGATGGAGGGTAAAAGGAAGAGACGAGAGAAAAATATAACTGGACCAAGCTTAGGTCATTATTTTAAAAGGAAGGAACTATAAAGAAAATTGAAGAGAGTAATCAAAGGTGTTAACAGAATATAATGAGAAGATTGAGTATATATGTAAACAAACCTTGCAACAGTCTAAAGTTTACTGATCATTAATAGAAGTGTGTTAAAAAAATAGCTTGATGAACAATTTGGTTCTATCAAATAGTCAAGTCTAATACTTTTTCTAGGAAAAAGACATCAATTTTTATGGTGTTAAGTCATTCTACATTCCCTGATCATTGCTGAATTTAACTTTTTTCTCTCTTTTTTTTTTTTCACTGAGATCTTAAATTTATATTAAAATGTTTGAGTTAAATTATTTGAGCTTGAATTCCGTTCTATCTATCTGAGAGTATTTAGAGGGTTAATTCCATCAATTCTGCCATTATCTTTCTCCTTTTATATGGAGAAGAGGTGAAATGGAGAAAAGCTTTTTGATTATAAATCTGCCTTTTGAAGTATCCACATAGAGTTTATCATTTTATTCTGTATGCACGATACAATGTCATACAAAAAGCTAATAAAACTCAATTTAATTATTTCTTTCCATCACTCAAACTTCTCATATAAAAGATGTGTCTATGGTCTGAACTCAGTGACACACTTCATAAGAAGATGCGGTGAGAAGGATGATATGATAGAGGGATGAAAACTGATCTTTTCCCTTCACTGTTCTCCTCATCCTGCAATTTCCTACCCACAAGTGTAGTAGAAAAAAGGTCCTTAAAAGACTGGTCTTGCAGACAGAGAAAGCAGGGACGAGTCTTAGTGCAATCAGTGCACCATGCATTTGAACAGCTGGGTTACATCTGGGTTTCTGTTTTTCTCAGTGAGATCATGCCCCAGTACCAGTGAAAATTGGCATCAGTATTGCAGCAGTGTGATAAACGTAGCCATATGCTCTTGGACGTACAGGGCTGGGATGCTCAGAAGCACCAGAGTTGTCCTTCAGGACTCTGTTACAATGCTACTGTTCAAAATGTTCTTCAAGCATGCGTGGCTGTTTCAAACACCCAGGAAAGAAAGAGGAAGGCCAAACAATTTTAAAGGCATGTCTGCCAGAACTGGGCTGGAGACACAGCTTTAGGAATGAACTAGAATATCACTTAATTTACACCTACTAGACCTACTGGTGTTCTCTCTCTTTTGGTCATTTTGTCCATTGGTTTGTCTTACTTCACAGCCTTTGTGACTACTCACTTACTGGGGTGATGAAAGCCATCATGCAAACTAGCAATAAATATTGTAATTTACATAAACTTCTCCAATTTGGTGTGGAGTTGTATTTATTGTGTTTGGCATGTCAGAATATGGCCTACAATGTGATTTATGAAGTCTGAGAAACAGCCTTTTAAATATATAAGCAAAACCAACTTGATTCAATTATATTAGCTAGGATGCGTAACTGACATATTTGTTGGAATTTATCGCCATTTGGGTAACACAATTGACCATCACATGACAGGTTATTTAAGCAGTAACATGGATTATATAATAGAAATATTAAATATGGTGAAGGAAGTTTGTGTTAGAGTGGCATGAAACCTGCAGCACATCAGGAAAAGTAATACAATTCCAGAGAGTGAATCTGACTTGGGCATTTTCAAAATCACCTTCATGATAAGGAGAAAGAGTGTGTGAACAAATTTGCTCATCTGCAGCTCAAATGCTGTGCAAAAGAAGAATGGACAAATGGGATGGCAGAAAGCAGTAAAATAGTTAATAAAAAAAGTATCTGCATGTTATCAGAAAGAGCAGTACCTGTAACGCCAATGAACGTGTTCATAGTAAGGAGAGCAGATACAGTGGTGTAATTGATCCAGTTGTATCATCTGCTAGCAGATAATTTGGAAGAGGCCAAAGGACAGCTTCTTCAGAGTACAAAAGTCACTTTGCTGTCAGGTGGTTTACAAAGTTGTGTATTTGTCCACCAAGCATGTAAGGTCCTGCAAACCCATGGGGTGGTCCCTGCCCACATCACAGTCCTGCTTGCCCACATGCTCTCTGTACAGGGTCTTTTCTCAAGAACAAGGGAGATTCTTGAGACTTGGTGAAGTCTGCCATCCATATCCGTCACAACCTCACTGTCCAGCAGGAGAATTCCCAGAGTTGTTTGGCTTCAGACTGAGACAAGAGTCATGCAAGCACAGCAGAGGGAGTGCACTGAGATTCTTGCTATGTCAGAATATTCAGGATGTCATCCTTCACACTTGATATAAATATATACAGATTTAAAACATAAAGCATGAAAGGGGAATTCTGCCCTAAGGCAGAAAGCTAAGTTTATTTTCAGTGAAACTCAAAAGGCAGCCACTGTATATCATAATACAAGAGTTAGCCCTTCAGCCCTGCTGAAAAAGAAGAAAGGGACAGCTAACATTAAATTCATGTTATTAGTGCAGAACATCTTGGCTGCATATTTCTATTAGAGGTGTTTTTTTTGGACTAAGCTTGAAGAGCAAAGTAATACTTCAATTGCTATTTTAACAGCTAAAAAATAACTTTTTTTTTTCTTTTTTCCCCAGATCACACACCAGATAAGACTGCATTGCCAAAGTTTCCAGTTTTGTTATGTATAGAGAAACGGAAGAGGCTTAACTCAGAAGAGCTCCATAGTATTAGTTCTCATTTGTAGCATCACAAGGGGGCACCGCAATTCTAGTAAGCATCTCTCTTCAGGCAATGCCAGGCAGCTTTTTTGTAAGCAAACTGTAAAACCAAACCAAACTTGTAAACTTGTAACCAAGCTTGTAAACCAAACCACTAAGCATATGATTTTGGTGAAAGATAAACCTGAGTACTCAAATGTCATAATCACATCCTGAGTACAGATATACAGAATGTTGAATCATGTCCTAATGTTGAATTCTAGTTCTGTCATGTAACACAATGCCACATGCCAGATCACATGTGGTCTTTTCAGTTCACCCGCTCTACTCTGCTCATGTGAGACCCACCTGGAGTAGTTGATTCAGCTCTGGGGTGCCCAGCACAAGAAGGGCATGGGTCTGTTGGAGGAAGTTCAGAGGAGGGCCATGAGGATGATCAGAGGGCTGGAGCACCTCTCCTATGAAGACAGGCTGAGGGAGTTGGGGTTATTTAGCCCAGAGGGTGGTGAGGCACTGGAACAGGTTGCCCAGAGAAGTTGTGGACATCCCATCCCTAGATGTGTATAAGACTGGGCAATATGGGGCTTTGAGCAATCAAGTCTTGCGGAAGGTGACCCTGCCCATGGCAGAGGATTTGGAACTGGATGGTCTTGAAGGTCCCTTCCAACCCAAACCGTTCCATGATTCTATGATTCTTCTATCACACACATGGTTGATGCTCATAAAGTAAACATTTTACTGGCCTAGTTGTGTTTTTCCCTTTGCAAACTCTCATTAAACACTCCTGTATAGTATCCCAACCTTTGGAAAAAATGCCCAATCTGAAGCCATGTAGATATACAAGAGGCTATGTGAAAGGTAAGGCATCTTGCACAGGGTCCTCCATAGCTTGGTGCTTATTGGTTGTTTAACTTGTAGCACATCTTTCCTGATTGCTTTGACTAACTACAGAGAGACCACGCACCTTTCTTCTGCTGAACCACAGATGTTACAAGAGGAGTTGTTTTTGTTGTTATAGTTCAGAAGTAGTTCATATCAAGGCTGCAGCAATGAACATGGTATACAAAAGAGTATGCTTTTGTTTTCTCAGTCAAAGAGCCCTTCAGACTGAGTCTTCAATGCATACTTTATGTAACAGTCCTCTAAAATATTAAACTTTAATAACAAAGAAGATTAAATTGCCTGTCCTTGCATGAGCTTGAAGGCACTGTACCTTCATGTACTTTCTGTAATCTAACTTCAGTGAACTAACTGATTTATTCAAACCAGTATAAAGTGCATTTCATATTTTCTCTTGCTCTAAAACAAACAAAAAATCAACAACAAAAAAACAAAACAAACAAACAAAAAAACAACAAATCTACAACAGCAGAGTATTGCCACAACACTATCATAGAATTTTTTTAAGATTAAGTATGTGCATATACTCCACAAGGATGTGCAGCACCACAAACAAATTACTTTCAGACTCAATAGCTGTCTTGCAGAACCATTTTAACAACAGGAGAGGTTTTATAAATAGAATGACTATCAAGT
Source organism: Cygnus atratus (assembly GCF_013377495.2). NCBI lineage: Eukaryota > Metazoa > Chordata > Aves > Anseriformes > Anatidae > Cygnus > Cygnus atratus. Next base: position 61,382,663 of record NC_066396.1, on the reverse strand, counting down.
AATATTTCTTTTTTGCTACTCTGCTTATCAACTTTTTATCTAACATAACACGATCCTCCTGGCTAGCTGATTGCCACCTACCACATTTTATGATGACCTGTCAATGTGATTTTACCAGTTTTCCTTGCCTTTTGTCTGCTTCAGCATGCTTTAACACTATACACCTGCTGAACACCTTTCTTGCACTGTATGTGCTCTTCAGAACTTACTGACAATATCTTCCATTCTCTAGTCATGTAACATTTCCAAAACAAAATCCTGATAATCACATTTCCAAATATGTTTTTGCAATTAGTTCTTGCAGATATTTACTCATGTGAATAAATTATATGTTGATTAAATAATTCCAGTAATTACTGACACATGGACTATGTGCAGAGCAAAAACCTGAATTATAACTTCCCAGAGGGAGATACAGAGTGAGGTTTGTACAGACAACTTACCTGTCAAATAGTTCTCCACCTGTGACCAATTCCAGAACAAGACTGATTTCGGTAGGGGTCTCAAATATCTCCTTCAGTTTTATCTGGTAAAAGACAACAAAAGGGATTCATTTTTGTATTTGTCTTCTTGTTTGGCACATCACGGGGCCAACAGAAAGACACAGACTCCAGCCAGTAAAGTAGAGGATGATACCAGCTGAAGTTGGTGTCATTTACTTTGCAGTTCAGCACATCATTATACACGTTCTCTCACACTTTTTTTCTTTTTTTCTGGCTTTATTCCCTATAGATTCCCTTTTTTGTTGCTGGTTGCTATAAATCCTTCTGCAACCTCTATATAATACAAGAATTTTAGAATCTACTTTCTTTAGTGCTCGTCAATACCTCTCTGTAAATCTTTCAGTGTAAGCTGAAGTCTCCCCAAAGACTGAAAATGCCAAATTTCTCCTATCCTTTACAGAGCTCTTTTTGTACAGTTTCTGACTCAACTCTGTAAGAACATCAATAATTTACTTTAAAGTATAATTCAACAGTCTTGCATAATGAATTGCTAATGAGCACATGAGGAGAAACCAAAGCTTTAATCTAAGACTCTCACAAATCTATATAGGTGAACCACAGTAGTCCATGTGGAGCTCTCAGGAACACAGGCATTTTTATTTTTTTTAAAAAAAGGAATGGATTGGAACATAGCTGAACTTACGATGTTGGGATGTGAAAGGCGAAGAAGCACTCCAATTTCTGTGCGGACAATTTTCTTGTCTACCTGGTTAAAAGCAGGGAGGAAAAAAGGTGAATAATTGATTTCTCTGTTCACCACAGAAACTTCTAGTTGTATCACAGAAAAAGATGTATGAACAGCAGTTCTAGATCTCTTGGGAGAAAACAATGATGCAAGGTACACAAATCAAGTATACTGTAAAGAACAGTCTTCCATCATCACGAGACAGATACTATAACAGAAAAACATATCTGTCTAGCAAAATGATCACAAATGTACATGTAAATCATGAAAGAAGTAGACTATAGAAAAGGTATCAGAGAAAGCTCCATGAATTCCTATTTTTATTCAAGCTCTGCCCTTGTGTACTGCTACTCTCCAGTTTTTGCTAGAATAGCTTCCTTTAAACACACTCTGGTCACCAGCTGTACTTACATAGTTTTCTGCAGGTAGGAAGAGCACATCAAAGCAGTGTAACCTGCTGCTTAGGACAAAAAAGCAATGCAAAGGTCAAACACCCCCCAGCCGCAGGCAGGGTGTAAGGTTTAACTTCAACTTGCTTCAGACATATCTGACAGAAAGGTCTACTTATGCAAAGACTATTCCTTTGATTAAACTCTGAGAGGATTAGCTTTTCCCTTTCCTTCCCTTCTCAAATTTCTGGCTTTTACGATCCAGGCACAACCAAGCTCTGCCCTCTTGGGGGAAAATGGTCATTTCCCACAAGAAATGCAGACCTGGGCAGTATTTCAGTCAGGAAAGATAACTGCTGATCACCCTGAACTTGAATGCTTAAGCAAGCAAGAAAAATGCTCATAAGCAAATTAAGCATGCTTTTTATGTTACTAGGGTAATCAATACATTTATGGAAAAAAAAAACCAACTCTCTTGCTTGCAAATATTTTCACAAAATCAAGAGAAATCCTACAACGATGAAAATTATAAACATTTTTCTTCTACAGCACTCTTCATCTCAGGGGTTATGAGCTGAATAAGAATCACCAAGCTAAATCACTAACTTTTTCCAAGTTGATGACACAAATGAAGTCAAACAGAAGATTTGTTTTGTTTTTAGCAGAGGCTTTTCATCAAACGTTTCTTTTTTCTTTTTTTTTTTTTGTTCATTTGTTTTACATAGTTGTTGTTCATAGATGAACTGTTACACTATACAAATCTTTAGAAGGGACATAAAATTATCTTCAAATTCTTAACGAAGAAGACATGCTTTAAAAATGATCCCTTCTTTATAACCTGAAAGACAAGAAGCTCTTCTCTGTATCTAGTTTTTCCCAGCAATGACAAAATCCAAATATCAGTCACACTCAGAACTACAGAACAGGCAAAATTTGATTCTCCCTGTGTGTGTGTAAGTCAGGAACAATTCCAGGACAGCAGTGCTGCAGTGGTTTGTCAGTGGTGTAAAGCAGTAGAGAGATAGAGCCCTTAGGGAATTCTTGAAACTCATTGACATTTACCTGCTTTTCGTAGCTCTGACAGGAAGCAAAATGAAAGAAGCAAAAACCAACTTTGAACAGGTTTGGTGCATCAGAGAAGCAGCAGAAAACAAAAATTAAAGAGGAATAAAATGCTCCACTCCCTGAATACCTAATGGGAGATAAAGAGCAGGGTCAATAACTAAACCTTCTTGGGATAAGATGAACATGGGATCAATAGCTAAACCTTCTTGGGATCAGACGAACACCAGGCCCTTTCAGCTCTGCCACAGGCCTTATACTTTCTATCCCTTTCTGCTCTAAATGCGTTTCTCTGTTCTTGCCTCAGCGAGTAGTGGCTTTGAGGAAATGTGTCACATGCAGTCTCTCTACCATGCCATGAACACCAGCCTGCGTGTTCCTCCCCATGCCAAGAGGTCCGACTTGGGTCCAGGATGCCTGTGTCATCAGCATGTTCCTTTGCCTCTCTGTCACCGGTGCAGGTGCATAGCTGGGGACTCGGAGGCTCTGGTGATGCTGGGAGTAATAATACATGCCTGGGATCTTTTTATAGGCTAGGCACCTCAGACTGGATCAGAAAAATTAATGTGCTGTATCGCAGGGACAGCTGCTGCTTAGATTGAGCAACTCATCCCCTCCAAAGGTGCCTGTACAAACTGAACAATCTGCAGTTTGTTTTCTCCAGTTCTGAAAATGTTCACCCATCATGCGTGCCTGGCAATGAGCATATAAGAGTCTGCCCAAATCCTAAATATGTTTCTTTTGGTACTAAGTAGATACTACTGACAAATGATAAAGGCCCCCTCTCAACTCACTAGTGGCAACAAATTAAGTGAAAAAGCAACTTGAGGCTCAGTTTCAGATAGGCAGGCCCCTCTGTGATCCAGTTCCTGACCTGGCACACAAACTGTTTTTCTAATGCTTCTTCAGGTGATGGTATGAGAAAAAGGTACCTAAAAAAATCAAGATGCTGGGTTGCAATGGCAAATAATCGTAGAATCATAGAATATCCCGAGTTGGAAGGGACCCATGAGGATCATCAAGTCCAACTCCTGGCACCACACAGGTCTGCCCAAAAGTTTAGACCATGTGACTAAGTGCACAGTCCAATCGCTTCTTAAATTCAGACAGGCTTGGTGCAGTGACTACTTCACTGGGGAGCCTGTTCCAGTGTGCGACCACCCTCTCAGTGAAGAACCTCTTCCTGATGTCCAGCCTAAACTTCCCCTGCCTCAGCTGAACACCATTCCCGCGGGTCCTATCACTGGTGATTAATAAGGTCACATACACATGCTTAGGAGTGTTAAATATTTAAAAGCATCCAAGAAAATGTCTATTGGGATATGTTTTACATGAGACGTGTGCATGTGTAAGTGATATGAATAGTTTTAGAGTAAAAGCAGCAGCATATGTAGCCACAACATTCTACTATAGGGAACCTCCTGTTTTTTCACTTATTGTTGCATTCTTACATTCTCCTAAGTATAGAGAGTATCAAAACTCATCTTGTTGCAGCTCCTTTCAAGAAAATGTAGGTACCTAAATCAGGGTCAGAGTTGGCCTATTTGCAGTTTGGGCAGGAATATCAACAATTCAGGTACAAATATTCTTGACAGAAATGATTTGACAGGATGACAGCCAGGCAGTTCACTCCATAGCATATTTTGCTAGAGCAACAAATTTTAAAATTTGGATAGTTTAGCCAGAATACTCTTTTACCACAAATGTTTGTGCAAATGTTCGGATGTAATACCTTACAAAAATGAGGTTGTGAAACCATTTATTTTTGCCTCTTCCTCTCTGGATGCAATTTAGGAATCTAGCACAATATCTACCAATTAATTGTAGCTTTCCTTAAATTAACGTTAGTCACAGGATTGTCAGCGAGACCTATGCAATTATATCACAGTCAAGAATAATAAAGTCAGCAGAAATGGTCTATTTGTGAAGAGAGAAAACAATCACATGCTACCTTTAAGACGGATCCCAGTTCTATTAGTTTATTGATTACTCTTCTACAAGCTTTCTTTATTCTTTGTTTTTAATTTATGTCAAATGGACTAGAATGTGCTTCTAGTCAAATATTTCATTAGTATTTTAGTATTAGTATTAATAATTTCCTTTTATTACTTAATTTCTGTTTGCATGCTTATTTTTCACTTGCATGAAAAAGTTATCTTAATTCTGTACCTGGTTGTGTGACTGCCTGGTTGTGTAATTTTAACAGTGAAGTGATTTTACAGAGCTATATTTTCTGTTTGTTAACTTCATACTGCAAGCAGTCAAAAAGCATTTGCTGTGATAGGCCTGTGAAGCAGGCTTCTGCATTTCTGCTTGGTAGATCTACATCAGTTTGAGAAGGTCTTCTCCAATCTTGAAACACTTATTTATCTATTCTCCACTGCTGACCATAGGAACTGAGTTTTCACTCCCCATGGACAAGAAAAAAAAAAAATGTTAATGACTAAAACTTTATTTTACTAAAAATTTATATGTTTCCATGGCTTTCCTGTGAAGACACTCAAATGAAGTGCTAACATGCAGAAAACCAGCAAGAACTATTTGCAGGTGTGACAGAGCACTGCCTTCTTCTGTGGCTTGCAGTGGTCCCCAATACACCTCTGTCCGTAAAGTCCATCAGGAGCTTTGACTGCAGCACAGGTAAGCATCTGCACACTGGCTTTCACATAACTAGCTAAAGTACCTACAGCAGCAAAGATCCAACAACCTGAATTTGGGAGCAGGAGGCATCCAAGAACCCAGTGCACTTAATGGAAATGGCTATCTGCACTGCAGCCACTGCTGGTTGTGGCTTTGCTATGCTGATGGACGTGGCCCCGAGATGAATGGCAGCATGCTGTGTGCACTCAAACCTGAACTCCTATGTCCTGTTTACAGACAGACACAGGGTTAACAGCATTATTAGGGTATTTCACTCAGCGAAGACACAGTGAGTCAGGACAGCATTTGTCAGTGTGGGTCAATGAAATTATCCACCCACTTTATGTTAAAGCATTTACTTAACGATGTAATTATTCCTGGATGTGTTAGTATTTTGTCTACCCAATTGCTTCACTTTTCTAGAACTAGGCATTCATCTGTCTTATAGATATATGTCTAAAAGCCCTGCATCTTCAAAATATGATCCTGGTCACTCAGTGGAGTTTGGTTTACAATCAGTCTATTTCTGGTTTATAAATTTCAGTCGATTTTGGCAAGGGAAAGGGCTGGAAAAATCCTTAATGAAAGCTGAGGTTTTTCCATGTTCCCATGTCCTGAGATGGTGAGGCTGAGTGATACTACAAACCCCTGAGATGTGAACGCGTTGCTTCTATCTGAATTAAATCAAACACAAAACAAAACAAACTGTTACTGTGAAAAGGTTCACCTAGCCGCTTCCTTGCAGTAAGGTACATACATCATCCTGAAAACACAAGAGGCAAACAGAGGCCCCTCAGACTTAGTAGACAGCAAGAATCAGAGTGCATTCCTCATCCTACAAGCCTGCACTATGCTGTCCTCCTTTCCCAGGGCCCTACACACACAGAGGGACACATCTGGCCAGGTGTGGCCACCAGGCAGGTCAGGTGAGAATGCTGTGCCCCAGCAAGGGTCACAAAGCAGCTTTTGAGGAGCTTCATAGCACAGCCCACCTCACTGAGGCTGTTCACTGCAGCTCTGCACAGCTCCTTATTAAATATCTCGGTTAGTTATTGACTCACATGAACACCTCTAATTGGAGCAAATGAATGCTTTATTGAACCAACAGTTCAGGCTGTGAGCACGTACTTCCTTGCATTTACAGGGAGCATGCTGCAAATCATTATTGGCTTGCCACCACTCTCTGCCAAAAAGTGCTTCTAAGAAACAATTTTTATTTTCATCTCAGTTAGAGGAACTCCTCTGCAGCCTAGCCCTTTCTGTACTTCGTGGTGTCAGTTGCTAACTACTTTTTAATTTTGCCATTATTTTATTTACTTCTTAAAAAGTATACACACATAGACTACCTGCAAGCAGAGAGGTTGAATCTCTGGTAGTCTACAGGTCTGTTCCCAACTGTCATGAATATGCAAAGGGCTGCTGGGTTACCCAGCTTCTCTTGAAAAGTTTTAAGAAAAAGTGAAATGAGTTTCTGAGCATGAATCTAAATAAATATTCACAAGATTCAAACTACATATTTTCTATTTAGTTTTAAGCTTTATTTTTTTAATTTCAGAATGTCCGGAAATTCCAATTTCTGCCCTGCTCATACACAGAACGTCTTCTCAGGAAGCCTTTCAGTCATGACAAAGATTAAAATACTCCAAAGATGACTTCTGAGCCTGCATTTTTGTCTGTGCAAAGCTGGTTAGTGCCATGTAAAACGTGTATCTGAGCTGGCTTACATATCAATGCAAGATAAAGATGTCATCCTACAACATAAGTAATAAAAAATCTTGGGAAACACAAGAAGTGGCATGGCTGCAAAATCCCACAGCAAATGAAAATAGGTGCTTTATATGTGATCCAGTCTATCTTTCTGGGTTAGTCTGGTGTTATTCCGTACCGGCAGCAGTGGACTGTGGGTAAAAGTCGAGTTAAAAAAAAGCTGAACCTTCTGAACAAAAGGATGCTTCTTTGTTCCAGTTAGGGAATGTATTTAACACCTATTTCAGGTGATTTGACTCTTTGTGTGTCCTTTTTCTGAGGAAAACTTGAGTTTTTGAAATAAAGAATTCCTCCCATGTTTTAGGGGTTGTTCTTAGTGGGGCATTGCTTGACCTTCTCAGCAATGTCAGCAGCTCTCTCTTCATAAGGGAGCAACCTTTGTACTCATAACGGAGTATTATTATTATTATTTTAAAAATACGGTTCAAAGTAATTTTTTTTGGTATTTTAAACTTAGCAGACTTTTCCAGATCTGTCTCTATTCAAGCTGAACATGAGGGCCCTGAAGAACACCTCAAAAAATACAATAAAGCACAGCAGTAATTGCACAGCCCTGCAGTATCTTCTATAAACTCAGCAGGGAGTTTTCATTTTGTAGGTTGCTGACAAATTTTTTTTGAGCCTCCATAAATCAACTAGTATTAATAGTGCAAAGAAAACAGACCATTTCTTATTAAAGCAAATATTTTCTGTCTTTGGGCACGGGACCACACTTCTAATTTACATCTACAATGCTTCAATGGATACGTATGCTTCAGATTGTACGTGCATGCATGGAACTGCAAGTTACATTAATGTGCCTGCATTAGTCCTGTGAGGCGCCTAAAAGTCTGCTTGCACATGCGAATCTGCGGGCTGCAAATATAGATTGGATGGGCTTGTACAAGCATATGCTTTTTAAAAAATGAATGAGAAATGCAGTATCTGTATATAATAATACTGTTAAACTGTTACATGTAAATTTTTCCATCAAAGGAGCAACATTTGTGTTTGTCAAAAAGCATAGGACATTTTGCAGGCAAACCATCAGACGGATAGAGATGATTTGTGGGATTGTATATATTTAAGCACAATAAAGCAAATGCTGATTTACCTGATTAATAGCCCCTGCACTTTGTAATATAAGATTTTAATGGTAAAGCTGGCCAGATGCAGGTCATATTGCCATATTCTCCAAAAACACACAGACTTTTGTGAAGGGTGTCCTACTGCTCATCCACATTAACTTAGTGGTGTCACAAAAGGGTGAATCACAAGGTTCCTGTAGCTTGAACAACAGAGGTGATTTGCAACAACACGTTATCTGTACAAGTTCAATACAGGTTATATGTTCATTAGAACAGGCCTTATTGTACGTTGTAGTCTATCTATCTGACCAATTTTGTTGTTATTTCTGCTCTTGACTCATTTTTACACAGATTTCCTCAAATATGTTTGATAAATGTTGAACCATTTATGCAAACAAATTTCAGGCTATTAGGTATTCATGAGCTGCTCATTTCACCTATTCACTGTTTATAGTGTGGCACTGCTATTGCTAGAGTTCCCAAAGCTGTGTAGGGGAAGACACTTAAAACAGAAGAACAATGTGTAAACCAAAGGTAATCACATTTTTTTTTCCAGTTCAAAATAGTCACGTTTATGGGATTATGTAGCAAATTGTACTTACTATTTCCTTGCCCATTCTTCTCATTTCATTTATACAGTTACAAACCCCAAAATTACCTCACTTTCCAGTTAAAATTTATTAATCTAGCTTTTACTTTAAGTAATGTAAACAATTTTAGACATCTGGCATTCTGTAAAAGGCTTCACATGCACACCATGACACCACATAATAGAAGCCCCTTAGAAACTGAGAGCTATTAGAGATAGAACATTGTATCTTATATCAGGTAGAACATTTCCTATCATCAAGTACATTTTATTTTAAAGCTATTCTAATTTCTTAGGAGTCCTCAAATGCATGAGAAAGATCTGGAATATATTATGCTTACTTACACATTATTAGCCAAGTGTGATGTCTACTGCAATTTAAGAAATTGCACAGAAACATTAAGCTAATATACACATTGTTCTCTGCATTGACTCACACTCACAGATGGATGTGAAACTTCAGTTCAGTCCAATGAAGCGCTGATGCATAAAGAATACCATTAGTATTGTGATCTCCATCACAGATACCAAATTATTCTGTGTAATCAAATACGCGCTCTACTACTTCATTTTGTAAGGCCTGGTTGTGAGTCTGCTGATCAAATGAGAATATTTTGTTCAACATACATCGGGGAAGAAGAAATCTTGACAACTTCAGGTACAGATAAAGTCTTGTGTGTAATCCCTGATAAAATACCCTGAATCTCTGGACCTGCTGCTTAAATGGCACCTGAACTAGCAGATTTGCAGTCTCCTGATGCTAGACAAGCCTTCTGGTAGATCAGCCTCAAATACCAACGAGGGGTCCTGAAGTCCCGAAGTCACTTCAGTATTGTTTGACCATAGATAGAACCAAATAAATGAGTCCATGGGCCCAGAACTGCTTATAATTTACAGGTTATATATCTTATAATCTTAATAGCACAGAAAGACAGTAGATTTTCAAAGGGGGGAAAAAATGCCTTGAGGAAGCTTCTTAGGGATGAAGAATGAAAAATGTTTAATATAAATAAATGGGAGGGGGGCCAGAGAAGAATGTAGAAATGGTGAGATGATTAAGACAAATAGATAGACATCTGAAAGCATGGCCATACAACTAACTTGGAGAGTTCATAGATTAGAAGCTGTAAATTGAGTTTCTTCTTAGTGCTAAGCGTCAATAAATACCATCAGAATTTACAGGAGTGTTTCTGTCTCTGCATCTCTCCAATCCCTATGGAGGATATCTCAACTACATTAATGACAGGCACACTAGTTTGCCTCCTCTGCCAGGATCTATGAGCCATCTGAAAAAAAAGGAGAAGCAACTGAGCTGGCTGAGAGCAGCAGAAGTGTGCAGATCAGGCAGAATATTAGCCTAGATTTAATCCCAACCTGTGAATTCTGCATGAAAGTGCTGCAGGGTGCTTTGCATTTAATCTGGAGTCCCTGAATCTCTATACAATTTAGGAATCAATAGAGGAGATGCTGAAAGGAGGCTAATATAAACTATGTGAGCTTGAACTAGACCAGATGAATATTTGAATTTCAGGAGACTCACCTATCTCTTCCCTTACTGCCATCAAATTTACATGCAGATTTCGCAAATCACATAGAGTGAGCTAAAAGTTATCTCTGATGCATAAAGTGCCTTTTGGGGATCAATTTTGGTACCTACATAGAAAAACAAAGCCTGAAGACCTCTTACATTCTTCTGTTACTGCAGGTAAAATCTGTGGCTAAATCAGCTTTTGGTGAGGTCCAGACACTCTAGGCTGATAAACTTACTGGGACCTAAAAGCAAAGTTTTTTGAAGTCTCCATTACAACTGCAATACTCTGACCACGCTCTCATAAGCTCTGGGAAGGGCAGGTTCTGAGCAATGCTCAGCAGTAGCTGTCTCTCTTTGAACATGTCACACACCCATGATATGGGAGAAAGAAAATCTGGCTTGTAACACACAAGTTACATGACAGACATGGCATCCACAAACACTGTGGACATTTCTGCATTGAAGACATTAACATCAACAAATAAAATGAAGAGTTCAGACGAACAAGAAACTTTTATGAATCACTTGTAGTGTTGTGCATTCTTTCATTTCTGCCTCCCAGCATCATTTTAACAGGAAAGATGGAACATAGAAAAGCTTATAGCTGATAATGGCATTCTTCTGACATGGGGTTACACCTCTAATGTGGTGAAGGACACTAAAGAGCTCCCTGCTCCTGTACGAGTGTTTCATTATGGAGCTGCGATACAGAAGAGCACTGGTACCACCATCACCTTAAATCCTCATTACACCTTTGAAAAGACTAACCTAGAGATCTGAAAGGCTTTTAACTATGAACCCCAATTTCTACACAGTGCTCCTTTCACCAGAGTTTGAGAAAAGCTGAGATCTAACACTCCTTTCTCTCTTCAGCCCTTTGTGCTGGCACTCTTCATTCTGCTAGCTAATGTAAAACAACAAAAATAAGGGACAAGTAGCCTTACCCAAAGCTTTGCACATACCTGCCTTATCTCCATGAATTTTATCTGTGAAGAAAAGCACGCAGGATGTAGTTATTGCTGCGTTATGCACTGTCTTACTAATTGCCTGGATACAAATCCTTTACAGATCCAGCTCCTAGTCTCAGCACCTCATGTGTCTGCCATCCATAAAATATGAAAAAACTACCATGTTCTCTCAGTGTGGTGCTGCAACTACAACACAGTAATGGCCCCCAAAGAACAGCTGAAATAGGCTGTAATGGTGACATGAATAATTTTCCTAGAGTTCTGTTAAACAGATTTTTGTCTTCTCATTTGTAGGAAATAGGACTCTCACCTGCAGAAATTAGAACCTTTCCCACAAATTCTAGAAAGCCATGCCACAGAGTTCTTCTGATTCCGTATTTTCTCATACATTTACATTCAAATTCTAATCCTACTATATTTGCCACTCAATTCAGAAATCTACAATTATTTATCATGCTAACTCTTCTTGTAGCACTATTGTTTTATGAGGGTGCAAAACCACCCTAAGAGCTGAAACCAACATGATGGTTACGTATTCTTGCAGACAAAATCTAAATTTCAGCAGGTTGATATTCCTGATAATACTGCTTAGAGATCCACAGGAGCTGGATCTTTGCAATACTAAATATACTTCAAGTAATAATATTCTCAAAAAGATTGTAAATCAAAATGACTTGAATACCTCCATACTAATATATATATAATATATATAATATATATATATGCATAAATCTAAAATTGAATTTTGTTTTAAATGATTTTATTAATGGAAAATATCAGCTCTGAGAGGAAAATTTTAGATTTTAAATATACATATGTATGTAAATACATATTGTAAACATTTCCGATCTGGACAAACAAACAAAAAAGAATACTGCCATAGCACTTCAGACAAATTAGAATATTATGTCAGTCTCTGAATTTTTCTGTGGACCAGTTTTCCCAGCTAAATTTCTGCTCTTCTCAGACGCTAGTACAGAAAGGCTGCTGATTATTACTGCATCACCGGACCAATATATACAGGTCTCATCAATATGTACAGTCTATAGCAATAGAGAAACATAGTGGCAGGAAAATATGGAGGCTTCTGTAAGGTCGCATGGCAGCAGACAGATATTTTCATTTTATAGACACAGACATAGGAGCTTTTTCTACAGAAGTCCTGTTTACTAACTCTGGCAATCTCCACGAGTGACACACAGTCCCCAAACCCATTTTTTAGAGTAAACACCTGTGGCACCTGCCATCTCAGTCAATTGGAAAGGTTCAACCAAAAGCAACACTCTTCCAGGAAAACAGACGTGACATTTGCACAAGCCTCTTGAGTACGACTTAATACCACCAATTCACTGCAACTCAGAATAAAAAGCCCAGCCCACGATAATGTCTGTACAGCTGGAAATAAATAAGTTTATAACATATATATGTATATTATGTATACATATATAACCCTTGAAAACCAACCCCACTTATGTAGGAGGGAAGCTTGTTACCTTTACATTTGTTGACACTCCTCTCTGCTCCACAGACGTAAACTATTTATTGTTCTCAAATTGTCTAACTGATTAGTATAATTAGACTAATTCCAGCATAGCCATTGCCAACATGTGTATCTTACAAACTGTTGCTGTGTTTCTGATCTGAGAACTTTATGTGCCTGAACAACATCAACCAGTCTTCAAGAAGAATGTTGCTTCTTAAAAAAAATATTTTAAGTAAATGCCTAGGAAGTATTAGCTAAGTATCACAAACCCTGTGAGGGAGGATGCCCACATATGAAGAAAATGAAATTAAAATTAAAATTCTCCAAAGTAGTCTCACTTATTTGGTTGTCTCATTGACTGAGACACAGAACACCTAATATTTCATAATACTTAATCAATTTTATGGGGCAGTATATATCAGTTAAAACCTAGGAGTATTAACCAGGCTATCTTACAAAGCACTACCATTAAACAAATCAAATAAATATTATCTCCATGTTATGAATGATGAAGCTGAAACAAAAGCAGTAAATAACTTGGCTAACAGTGCAGGCTGAGCTTGGAGTACAGGAGGACCCAAGCTCCAGGCAACCTGACTCAGAATCCCACTCTCCTTTCCTGAGAGCATGCTGCTTTACTGCAGTGACAGCTCCCAAATTACTTCAGTTACAGTTGTTAGCACTTGGTACATCTAAAAAGATGGGAGGCCCTCCGTGTCTTGACTTGGAAAATGACAGAGCAGAGGCCATCTGTTTTCTTCAATGGTGACATTCACTAATATTTTTTAAGCAACTCATCCAGACCACAGCAGGAAATTTAAAGGCAGAGGTGGACCTAATTTCTTGGAAGGCATTTACCTGCCCAAATAACGAGATGATCTCCAGGCTGGCCCTGGTTCATATGTTGCCTAGCTTCCTCAGAACACACCAAAAGGAGGCAAAGGTCTGCAGTCTAGAGGTTTTACTCTATAAATAGCACATTTTACCCCCTTCAAGAGTCCAGTGTTCTTCCAGTATGATCCATATGATATATACTGTATGCAACAACTGTCCCAGAATGATTGATTACAAATCTCATGTAATTTTTTAGTCCCTGCATAGAGTAGTAACAACCATATTTGTAAAGTGTATCCTAAAGATACTTCATTTTTCTTAAGTAAATACTGAGTCATCATTGCAGAACTGCATAGTGAAAAGCAAACTGACCTCATATTTGCAACTGCAAGTTTGTAAGTTCATCTCTGTACTTACCTCATTTGATGATTTTTTTTTTTCTGAAGCACTATACGAATCTGCTTGCTTTTTTAATTTTTATTATTTTTTTTTCTGAATGAAATGGATTTTCTTATAAAGGTATTCAATGAATATGATTCAATTATTTATATCTACAACCTTTACAAAAAGTAAGAAATCTGCTAAACACAGGAGATTGAATAATGAGTAGATAATACAACCTTGTGTTTCAGTTAAGCTCAGAAGACTAACTGAGCATAAACTTTGAATGAGGCATATAAGCAAATCAAACACAACAGTTTAGCACCTTAATTCACTGCCCATAGATGTAGGCTTTTAAACTTATTTCTTTTTACATCTCTTATGAACAATTCCACATTTAATTTTATATACATTATATCAGAGCTGTGTTTTTTTTCCCCTGCTAATACATATATCAACTTTTCTTTTGGCCCCTTTACCTCTTCTAACAGTTGCATTTTAGCTACTCTGGAAGTATGGTCCTAATTCATTTCCTAACTTTGGCAGCCAGAAATTTCAAGAGTAAGAACTATAAAAGTTCCTTGAACTAAGTTTTGTTCACCTAGGTGATGAAGTAATATTAATTACAGAAGCTTCTAAAAACTCATGTCTTTCCGCAAGTATGTATTCTCATAATTGACTGGTACATCTTGCCAAACCCTTTATTTGCTTTTAAACAAGACTGCATTAGATGAAATGAAAAATTAATCTTATTACTTAAATAAAAAGAACACTGATAAGCATTTTATGTTTCTTACAGTCTATTCCCAGCATGCTACTTTAGGCCAAAAGGATCATTTGTTTCTTGTCTGAGCTGTTCCCTTGAGACAAAAGCAATGATTTCAGAAGCTTTGCTTTAAAGGACAGTACAGTAATGATCAGCACTCACAGTCTGGAGCTGTCAGACTTCTAACCACACACCGCTTGCTGCCATTTCCAGAACATGCTGGACCACTCACTCCCTGACCCCACCCTGTTCTCATGGACACTTCCTTACTGAGTTAGTCTTGCTCTGTGCAGTGTTTAAAGTTAGGCAGTTTGAATGGAAAAATTAGAGTATTTGAACTTTTGTCATCTTTGTCTTCTAATTTCCTGTGCTCCTTCAAACTCCTTTAAGTGCACATAAGAAACTGAATTGAAGAATGGGTCTGTGTATCAAAAGCTAACATTCACAGGCTCTTCCTCTTTCTCTCCCATCATCTCCTCCACTATTGAACTGCCATTTATTTATTTATTTTATTAATATTTAATGATTGTTTAAAAAAGTCAACAGGAATCTTAAGCTGATCAACATTTTACTGTATGACTTGGCCCACATTGGGTTATTTTTACTGGGAGAGGATCTGAGCAAAGATCAGGCCTCCTACTGTGGGAGCACTGTAACACAGTTAGTTCTGTCTCTGTGATAATAATTATGTGTCCAATTTGGAAGACAGCTACAGTAGCTCGTCACACACAGACAGAAGCTGCAGCATATCCTTACAGTATCTGTAATCAGTATCATGTTCTTAATTATACAAATAAGCCCAGTTGTACAGTAATACGCTTATTCTCATAACACAACAAAATGTGTATCATTACCCTGGGAAGAGCTCATTTACACAAGTTGTTTAACCATACTGCTGATACAATCAAGGTTGCATTAAGCTAAGCTATTGATGTTCTGCAAATAACTTACATAACCATTTTCTTTTGTCCTTCTTGCTTGCCATTTTTCTAGTATTGCTCTCATTATAAAAAGAAATCTGTGTTAAAATAAGTCTGCCTAAAATCTGAAGTGAATAGTTCCCAGACACATATAGATGGATCTAGTATTAATGCGGCCATGGTGAACATGAATTAATCTCCACAAAGGCCAAAAAAAGGGCAAAGAAATGGTTTTAAGTAATATCTTTCTTCCAAGTGCACTGCACAATGAGAATCATTAAAAAAAAAAAAAAAGGTATTTTCCTAAAACATTAAGGGAATTATTGGCATAGAAAAGTGAAAAAAATATATAAAAAAAAAAATGAAGTCCTATGCATTTCCATAAGAAAGAGAGCGTAAGCTGCAGCCATGCAAACTGTGCTTCCTCCAAAGCACCAGATGCAAATTCAAAAGCAGCAAAGAGAACTAAATTTCTATGCCAGTTTAAACTTTGGCTTACTTTCAGAGATGACAAATTAATGCCAACATTTTACTCATGTGGAACCCACTTATTATGTCTTGCACAGAGACCACCAGTTAATTCAGCATTTAGACATGTTTACGCCTACCCACCCATCATTATGTTGCTACATGCGAACATTCCTGAACTTTATGGAATAATGGATGATTTAACACTAGAATAAACTGAATCAAAACCACTCATGAATAAAAATCATACCCATGCTTCACAGCTTGCTTGCTTCCTCTCAGATTTATCTTTGTTAGAAATATGAACTACTCTTCCCTATCCCCCACTATTCTCTTGCTACTTGAAGTTTCTCAGACCATTACTAGCCTTTCCTCTTTAGTCTTTCTTCATGTTTTCCACCATCTATTTCATGACACACACAAAAATAGCTGTGGTAGAAGTGTTATATATATGGAGCTCTAAAAATAAATGATGTCACAACTGGTCCTTTTGCAATTTTGTAGGGAGAAAAAAAAACTATGAAATATTTAATTTTACTTGAGTTTGGGTTGATGTTTTAATCTGTTTATGAAAAAGCTAAATCATATAATGATATTGTTTGAGCAAATCAATGTACTAAAGCAATATGAAATCACAGAGTGCATTAATAATATAAAACCTGTTTCTTTTTCACAGTGAAAGAAATTTTTTACTAAAATGTTTTGCCCAAATCTAGGTCCATACTGACAATACCAGATGAAGATACAAACAAGATTTGTGGAGATAAGGGATTTGCAACAGAGTACTATTACTTCTAAAAGCTGTTTTAACTATAAGGAACTGAAGAAGTCCCGCTACAGAAAATACAAAGCTTAGTGGGGTCCTAAATCTAGTCCATTTCCCCCATGAAGAAACTGCACCCAAAGAGAAAAAACAAACAAAACAAAACAAAACAAACAAACAAACAAAAAACCAGAAAGTCAGAAACATATCCCAAAGCAAAAACAAAAACAAAACAAAAAACAAGAAAACAAACAAAAAAGCCATAAAGCAAAAACCAAACCAAACCAAACCAAAAACAAAACCAAAAAACACTTACTGTCTTCTTCAACATTTTGACGGCGTAAGGTTTCTGGGTCCCTTTCTGCCTGCATCTGTAGACAATGGATGTAGCCCCACTAAATTAAAAAAAAAAAAAAAAAAAAAGGAAGAATAGTTGTACATATGCCTCTTTGAATATGTCAATAAACAGAGTTGCCTAGCTGAAACTATGTTTTCTACTTCTTCCAGCTTGTGCAAAAATACCTTATTTTTCCCCATAGACGCAACCAAAAATATGGTCTAAAAACTGCTCTCTGTCAAACCAGCGAACTTCAGTGACTGATTGTTCAGCCAACAGAACTGTAAGATCTCAAGGTGCCTCTTCATCATGCCTTCTATGGATCTTGACATGTCCTGACATCCTGGATGACTCCTTAGGGCAGCAAGGAACATAACCTGGTCCAAAATATGCGGCAACCTATCATGTCTTTGTTAAGGCAATCCACTTGCAACAATCAGTAGAGATGTTTTCTTTTTTCTTTTTGTTGTTGTTTTTGTTTGCCAACCATTGATGGCAGTAATGGTGATGGAGACACAAAAGAGGAAAAGAGATAAGTATTGTGCTACTTCCTGCCTGGTTGCCCAAACAGCCACATACAGCACCAGATGGACCGAGCAGCACTTCTAGTTAAGTGGGAACTGAAGGGAAAAATCAAACAAATTACAAATTACACCTGCAGGCCACCTTCAAGGCCTACTTGCCTGAATGTGTTAAATGTGTGCACTCAAAGTTATGGCACGGCTGGTTGGAAGACACTTCTGAGTGGGAGGTTGAGACCTCTCCAGAGGTCTAGATCAGGGCAGTCTCAGCAGCTTTACTTGTTACCTTCAAGGAAGGGACCTGTACCCTATGAATTAGGAAAACAGAGGGAAAAAAACTCTGGCTAAACCATAATAGTTACAAAGGATTCAGATAAGTTTATATTCTAACACATTTATGCTTAGATGTCTCTAAGCAACCCAGTGCCAGCCACCAGTAAAATGGAGGCACTAAAATGCTGCATCTCAGCACTCGCTTTAAGGCAATTTTGGAGCCATTAGCAGCATGGAGCACATGGGCCAGAGCAAGGAAGTCTGTCCTCAGGAGATGTGCTATCCTCGGTAAGACTCACAGTTCCCATTAGCTGCAGATTTTCAAGTGTTGTGGTTTAACCCTCAACAGACAGCTAAGTGCCACACAGCCACTTGCTCAAACTCCCCAGGTGTGATGGGGGAGAGAATCAGAAAGGCAACAGTGCAAGAACTCACAGGTTGAGATAAAGGCAGTTCATTAGGTAAAGCAAAAGCCACATGCACAAGCAAAGTAAAACAAGGAATTCATTCTCTGCTTCCCATCGGCAGGCAGGTATTCAGCCACTCCCAGGAAAGCAGGGCTCATCAGATGGAATGGTTCCTTGGGTAGACAAGCACCATCATTACAAACATCTCTCCTTCCCCCCCCCCCCCCCCCCCCTTCTTTCCCAGCTTTTATTGCTGACCATCATTCAATAGGGGATGGGACATCCCTTTGGTCAGTCTGTGTGAGCTGTCCTGGTTGTGTCCCCTCCCAGCTCCTGGTATACCCCCAAACTCCTCGCTGGCAGGGCAGCACCAGAAACTGAAAAGGCCTTGGCTCTGTGCAAGCACTGCTCTGCAACAGCTAAACACATCAGTGGGTTATCACCACTGTTTTCATCAGAAATCCAAAACACATCATCACAGAAACCTCTACAAAGAAATTATCCGAGCCAAAACCATGACATTAAGCTAGAGGGTACTGGCACTATCATACACAACTTCCTGAAAAACATACATAGCAGAACCTCATGAAATCAAAGGATATCACATAGACCATGCAGCCAACTGCACTGCAGATCTCTTTCAGACAGAAGAAACCCACACCAGTATAAGAGATGGCCATGAGATGCAGCGTGACACAAATAGCTTGCTTTTGAACAGGGTTCAGACATGCTGACTGTATGAATTAAGATGTCCCATGGGGTTTATTATTCCGGATATGTTATTTCTATACAAAACCAGCTTCTGTGCTGCTGGCATGCATGCTCTGCACTTCCCTCTCCTCCATATGGGCACAGGTGCTGGGTAATGCTCTACACAGGCATGTCCAAGTGAGCACAGGAGCTGGCACCTGGCTGAGAAGATTTATTTCAGGAAAAACCTCTTCATCAGGAAAGGTCACCGGCTGTAAGGTTTATGCAGCTCAGTCATCTGAGGGCTTGTGTACATCAAACACACATAACATAATCTTCACTTCAACTCAAATGCTAAAATGATTTGTCTCTCATAACATTGTATTGATAAATGTGTGGGAGTACTGCAAGCCTCAGTAACTCCCAGAATCATCACATGAATTTAATTAGATCCCTCCTTGGCCAACTCTCAAATGACTTTATTTAGCAAAAAAGAAAAGAAACAAACAATTAATACCACATTAAAAAAAATCATATGTCTTAAGGACAACTAAAAATTTTGAAAGATAAAATTCTAAGGACCTGCTACGACAAAATTTATAACTCTAATATTTTACTCCAGCAGTGTAATGGGTAAGTCACTATATAAACTGCTAATCGTTCCTATATGCTACTTCATATATTCAGAGTGCAATATAAACATTAAACTAATTGATCTACATATACTCTTGTTAAGTAGGCAACAAACCTTCTAGAACTGACTTGATCAGGTTGAAGGCACAGTTAGATAAGCTGTGCAGCTGATGATCCCAAAAGATAGATCATCATTTCTGTACCCATCTCCAGGCATTCACTGCGGCTGCTGTGACTGAGGGCAGTCACTGCCACTCAGTAATGCTGTTGTCAGTGTTTAATTTGTATTAATTTTGTGTTTTATTTTGTAAATTGGCTCTGCAAAGTCTTCCACAAGAATAAAACCCTGGCCACTAGTACAGCCTGGATGATTTTACAGAACAGAATTCGTGATGGGATGGACAGCTAAACCAGCAGCGGTGTATACTGAGCTTATATGGCAAGGGTTGGGGGCAGCAGGGGAAAGGGTGTTGCAGGGGTGGCCTCTGTGAGCAGAGCCCAGCAGCTGCCCCATGTCAGAGCAGAATCAACTCCAGCTGCTCCAAAACGGATCTGCTGCTGGCCAGAGCCAAGCCAGGGAGCGATGCTGGTTGGGCCTCTGGGAGAGCAGAGTTAAGGAAGGGGAAAATACTGCTGTGCTACAGCAGCTGGGAGAGTGGGATGAGAGCTGAGAGAGAACCAGTCCTGCAGCCCCAAGGTGAGTGCAGCAGGAGGGCAGGAGGTGCTCCAGGCACGCAGCAGCAGTTCCCCTGTGGCCTGTGGAGAGGCCCCTGGTGGAGCAGGCTGTCCCCCTGCAGCCCATGGGTCCCACATGGAGCAGATCTCCACGCTGCAGCCCCCCTGTGTGGAGGAGTCCCCGGTGGAGCAGGTGGATGTGGCCTGGAGGAGGCTGCGGCCCATGGAGAGCCCCCGCAGGAGCAGGCCCCGGGCAGGAGCTGCAGCCCCTGGAGAGGAGCCCACGCAGGAGCAGGGGGTCTGGGGGGAGCTGCCGTCCACCCGTGGGGGACCCGTGCTGGAGCAGTTTGCTCCTGGGGGATGGATGGACCCCGTGGTACGGAGCCATGTGGGAGCAGTTCTTGAAGAGCTGCTGCCTGTGGGCAGTCCTCGCAGGCTCAGTTCGGGAAGGACGGCATCCCGTGGGAGGGACTCCACGTGGAGCAGGGGCAGCGAGTGACCGTGAAGGAGCCGCGGACACAAAGCGTCACAAACTGACCCTTCCCCTGCGCTGCTCAGGGGTAGGAGGTAGAAAAAGATGGGTGGGGAGAATTTTTTTTTTTTTTTTGTCTTCACTGCTCTAGTCCTTTATAAATTGACAATAAATTACATTAATCTTCCCAAAGCTGACTGTTTTGTCCATGATGGTAACTGATGAGTGATCTTCTTGGCCTTCTCTCAGCCCAAGTTTTTTTTTTTTTTTTTTTTTTTTCCCCCCCATCATATTTTCTCCCGTTTTTCCGTTGAGGAGGGGAAGTGGTGGTACTGAGCTATCAACCAGTGTGAAACCACCGTAGGGTGGCATTGGCACTGCCTTTAACAGTTCACCTGAATGTACCCAAAGCCAGACGAGTGTCAGCATAATCTTTGAGAGGCAAATAACAGCACTAAGAAACAGATACTTAAGAAAGCATGTCCTGGTAAGCAGCTTGCCATCAGTCTTTTTAGTCACCTTTAATAATACACAGAAGGGGTGAGTTTAGAAATTACACCCTGTTGTAAAGATTTCTGACAGCTCATCTCTGGGGTTATAATTTCGGGACAAAATGATAAGATAACACAAGACTTGGGAATGCTTTTAGAGAGATCTCCTTTGGTTTATGTGCCTATGCTGTTCCAAGGAAGAGGTCACTGAGCTCATGGCTAACACTACCTTCCTCCTCCATGCCAGAAACCAGCACCAACAGTCAGGAACAGGATCACACCACACCTGGTGCAAACCTTAGCAGACAAGCCTTACTAGTACAGACCTTACTCCTTGTCTCTTTGGTGATAAATTGATCTCCTTGATTCTTCTCATTAAAAAAAAAAAAAAAAAAGTAGGGGGAGGGGAGAAAGCAGCCTGCAGAACTTAATATAAATGTGCAAACAAAACTGCTTTGTGTAGAGAAGTGCATTTTACTTTGCTTATTTTGGCTTTCTACTCAGTGAGCCTTTTGCTGAATCAGCACATGTAGTTTTCCAGAGCCTGTATGACTTGGGAGGTCACCATTAGGAGGTCACCAGTATAATCACAGTGATTCAAGCTTCCATCACCCAGAGGAGTGGGGAGCTTCAGTGGCAAAAACCTCATGTGCATCTGAAGAGCTGAGAGCTGGTAACAGGAGAAATCTCTTGCTCTCATCTTGAGCTGTTCAGCATCAAACTGTGACTAGAACAACAACACCCTCAGAAGCTGGTCTGGAATTCGTATCAACTAACATCTTGTTGATGCGTTTGGTCAGAAAGCAGAAATATGTAGAAAGCAAAAATTATTGTGGCAACATACATGCCACTTTCTGTAAGCATGCTCCACTATATCTGAATGATAAATGTTAATAGTGATACCATAACTATTATACCAGCAGATACTATAACTATGGAATTTTTAATCCAACAGCATGAGCAGTTTCAACAGAAGAAACTGAGAGGACCCTAAGCCCAAGCAGCTAATAATCACTTGCATATGTACATTGCAGTGTGTGATTGACAATGAATCCATTTCCAATTCAGCCTATAAACCAGAAATTAAGCACCCCATACACCTGATGAGTCCAACCACAAAAGTACTCACTGTATAGCTTGACATATTTAAAGTTGTTCCTAACAACTCTTCCCTCTTCGTAGCTCGCAAATGCATACATACATATCTTTATGTATACAAGGTATGTATGTATATATACACTACAATTATATGAAGTATGTTTCTGTAGGTGAATGTGTATTTGTTTACTTTTAAAGAAAATTATGTTTAGAGGAATACCCAGTTACTGCTTTTTTGCTTGTAACTCTCTTCTCTGTACATATCAGGCTGCCTGAATTCAGAGCATAAATTATTTGAAGTTGGCTGGAACAATAAGAAAAAAGGCATACTCTTGGAATATTTAGCTCACCAAGTTAGAGAACGGTAAAAATTAGAATTCCTATGTTGTTGAAAAAATCAGCATTCTCTTTTACTGACATATGTGTTTCTGTCTGGAAAGTTGTTTAATGATTCTGTTAAAGATTTACTTTTAAAAGCCCACATATAATTGTGAACATGCTCAAGATGAAAAAAAAAAAAGGAAAAAAACACTGCAATATATGCTTTGCTAAACAACTGGGTTTCTATGTCTTAACTACTTGGTCATAATCAACAATAAAAACACTTGCTTCCATGTCATACCACCTACACCAAGACCAGTGACAACTCATGAAAAATTTCATGATGTCCCTTACATGAAACGAATCACAGCTGCTACAAAACCCATTTATATTAGCACAGAATTAGTTTTCCTGCAGTACAGATTCTTCAGTGACATGATAAACTCACTCAGCCTTTAGTCCAAACATTGCATGATCAATTTAAAGTATTAAAAGAAACACTTAATATATGAAATCAGAATAAAACTTGTTGTCTGACATCTCTGTGTGTTGTTTCCCACCTATATTTGAAAAACATTTTAAAATACTAAAAATCCATGTGTACAACTTTTTGTATTCCCTCCCCCCTCCTCCCGTATTTTGAATTATTTTTCTGCATATTTACCTTGGGTTTTATTGAATCCACAATTATTTTAGAAGGACACTATTTTAGAGATTGAAGTATTTTAAATGCTTAAAATAAGTAGAACAGCAGAGATGGTTATATGTATGCTACATTTGGTTGGCAGATACCAGATACCAAGTGGATAGCAGAGAATGTGTTCATCAGTGCACACAACAGAGTTGGACTACAGTAAAAGAACTAAAGAGGTGCTTGTCCTGGCATGAAGGGCAGGACTCAGACAGCAACCTCCAAAGAAAAGGATGGACTTGCTAAGCTGATGAGGTTGTCGTGATGAGATTAGCACCTTTCACCATAGAAGAGGGTGGAAAACAGTGGAAAAAACACTTATACAGGTCATTAGAAAATAAAAAGAATTAATAGGAATAGATCCAGAAATTAACAAGGAGTTGGAAAAAAACTGGGACTTAAAGAGTCTAAAGGGAACTTAAAGGAAACGCATTTTGATGTCCTCAGACACTGCAGTTAATCGGTACAGGGTAGCTACTTAATCTGCATATCAGAGGTAAACCATGATTGACCCATGCAGCTGACTGTTGAATGGCAGGGTCTAGTTTCCCTGCACACAGAGGCAGCAGGGCGGTGGAGCTCTGCCTGTGCTCAGGAGACCAGGCTACAAAGCCAAAAGAAAAGGAACAGTCACACTTCAAGTACACGAAGTCAGAAATAGCAGTGTTAGCACAGATGGAAGACCCATGGAGGACGTTATGGAGGTGGAAGCGATGAGAATTTGCAAGTAAAGACAATAAAGGATAAAATGGATTTTGCAGAAACAGGCTTGGACTCATGGGGAAGACTGGCACAGAGAGAAAACAAGGCAAGAAAACATGCAGAATTTGAGCTGGTTTGGTAAAAGCCTGTTACCTCCACCCTAAACCACCAGGACCATAAGTCCTTCTACCTCTGAAACAGGAGAAGCAAAATGAAACAGTCACACATTTATTTGGTCACAGGTAGGAAGGAAGGGTGAATTCCTAGAGCTGCAGTTTTTATAACAGATCAAACAACACTGTCAGTATTTCCACTAGAAATAAAAAAATTGGTCCTTTTTAAAATAGTTCGGCATCTCCGTACCATGGTATCATCCTCGGCTTTATACTGCATTTTGAATCAACTCAGTACAAATACACTCCCCAATGTAATCTCCTCTAAATTTCATTTGGATTAAATTCCTTAAGTTCTGAATTGATTTTTTAAAAATACATTAGTTTGTGCTTCATGCAGTCAAAGAATGATTACACAGTCTGATTTGCCCAATGAAATTAGATGAAAGAATGAACAGTCCCAGGAAAACCATGCTTAATACAGAGCCAGAGAAATCTGTGCTGCCAGAACTGAAGTAACATTAAAATTCAGTATCAGTTCCCATAAAGAATACTGCATTTTTATACAGCTTACAGAATTTTGTCACCAGGATGGTGGTCAGGTACTGAAATAGGCTTCCTAGAGAAGTGGTTGATGCCCCATACCTGTCAGTGTTCAAGAGGCATTTGGGCAATGCCCTCAATAATATGCTTTAAGTTTTGGTTAGCCCTGAAGTGGTGATGCGGTTGGACTAGATCTTTGTAGGTCCCTTGCAACTGAACAATTATGTTCTTTCTTTTCTAAACATATTTTCAAATGAATATTACATTAAAAAATATATATTTAGTGGTATTACTATTTTCTGCATTTTAAAAATCCCATACATGTAAATTCAGAAAATAACTCACATTTCATGTGAATGTGTATCAAAACAATCTTCTGAGCAATTATTAAAGCACTATTCAAATCTGCTCTAAAATCTTCTTATAAACTTCACTCTCTACATGTGTTGGACTTGCACACAATTCTGTGCAGCTGCAGCCCTACCTTTCCCCTCATTATTTGACAACTTGTAATGAAAATAGAAAACTTCAAAAAGTGAACATAATGTAGGGGGAAAAAATGGCTTGAGCTCCCATCTTCTATAAGGAGTAAAACTAATCTTTGAAGAAGGCAAAGCTGGTAGAAAAGAAAATAATAATTCATACTTCAGGAAGGAAAAGATAATTCCATTTAATTTTCAGAGCTCTTTCTGGATTTTTACAAGAAAGGAAATCTACACCCTTTCAGATTTTGATACAATGAATTTTAGCTGTGGTGCCGGCTTTCCAATATTCAATGTTTTAGCAATCAATTCCTGTTGAGGCTGACCCACAAAGGCAATGCAATGGACCCAGATGGTATATTCTATATTCAGACTTCACTACATTGTATAGACAAACAAAAATTGCTGTATATAAGCACATTCCCAATAAAAAACACATGTAGTTTTTAAGTGAAAGGTAAGCATACGAATTTTCTTGAACCCATACAATCCACAGGTAACAATATGTACAGCTGTAATCCCTTGGATATGGGTTAGTTTGGCTGGTGAATTAACTAAAATGTAGCAACCCAAGCCACCCCTGCTGAATTGGGTGGACTAGTAGCTGATAATTCCTGCTGGGGCAGTTTATTTCTCACTAGTTGGGCTATTTTATTAAATTTATAGAAAGAGACCCCTATCCCACAGGGAGACTAAACACTTCACTACATCTGGCATTATTACCTATTAAAACAAAGGATATCCAGCTAGGGGTTAAATTGGCTGCATTCTATAGTATTCACATTAACATTAAATTCTTTCTCTCAACTCAAATACTATTTCTTGAGTCTCTGTTTACCTGCTGGGCAAATGTTGAGGAACAGAAACAGACCACCAAAACAGCATATTTTAAAGCATTTTGATGAATCCAGGTTTCAGTGAATGGAAGAATATAACTGACCCAGACTTACTAAAAAGCAACTTTCAGATGCTCGCAGATCTCCATTTGAAAACATGGAAGCAAATGTCAAATACAGTGAATTTCAGAGGTTACTGCTTCACTACACGTACACCTTGCTCTTCTTTGTGTAACTCAACCCTCAGAAAGATGCTTCCTGAACAATGCTTCAGGATTTCTGAAATGCAGATACGAGGTGATGATCAGAGCACTTAATACTGCATTAAGGAAAACAAAAGTATAAAAAAACACTGAAGGGCTTCATTCTTTTTCCTTTAGCCCCTTTAAAAAATGGATTAGACTGCACATAATAATAGCTGTGTTTCTAAAACAGCAGGGGACTTCTCAATAGCAAAACCAATTTCATTTAAAACTGAAAAAATTTTGCAGCTGGAAGTTGGCTGAAACCCAGCTTGTAACAGCATCAAGATTATTTTTTGACATGTAGCTCCTGCAGTCCAATAGATCCAGAAGACGATTTTGAATATTTTATTTAGAACAGAGTTTTCCATTGAGACTGCTCTTCTCTTTTTAGGGACAGAAGAGTAGTTACTTACTCATGTTCAGGCTGTTCAATGAAATACAGAGAGCAAAGAAAAGGAATTAGAAGAGAGGATCCAGTAAACTCCTGCTGCTCCAACAGATTTTCATCCTTGGTCTTAAACTTTGGAAACACGTGAGCAAATACTCAGAACCAGTTGCATAGACTACCTGTGCAAGATGCACAACCAAAGCCTTGGATTGGCAGTCACAATGCATACTCTCAGCTACAGATTCTGTGCACACGCCTTCCATCTATGCAACATGCCAAACAGCTACTGATCCTCCCTAAACAACACACAAAGCTTGACGACAGACATAGCTCCTGGAGAAGTATGTATGCCTTATTTTAAGCACCTTTTACACCATTAGCTCACAAGCAGCACTTTTTTCTTCTTCTGAGAAACACTATTGCTGAATACACATTCTATTGTCATTATTTATTTGCTCTTAATTAAGTAGGATATGAACTGAGGAGCAAAAATTTATATATTAAAAACAAGCAAACAAACAAAAAAACTTTTGAAAGTGTGTTGCGAGACCTCTCCTTCTGAGCCACCACAGAATAACCTGCCTCTTTTCCTCCTGTGACACATTCCTTCATCAGGCTATATGCCACTGGAGGAAGTGTTTTAAGCAGCCCGTACTTTGACTATGTGTCAACATCATTGATTACTGCTCTTCATCATGATCTCCAGGTGCAGAAGGCAAACAGACATTTGCACTGAATGACAACAAGTGGCAGCACAAACAGCTTCAGACACCCTGTAGTGATTCCTGGAGAATAGCATGTTTTCCTGGTCAACGGAAGGGAAGCAAAAGGGAGGCTATGGAAGTTGACTGAGCAGATTGCTCTGTATAGAAAAGAAGTTACCTTTCTAAAATTAGATGGGAAAAATTATTCATATCTACATATCAAAACTAAGCTTTGAACAAAATTTTCTACCAGCTAATCTAGGCCAAAACATTTCCAGGATTTTGTGAGCTCTTGTGCTCATTTTGGTAAGCTACACAGCTTTCTATGTGGAGGCTCATGTTGTGCTGAATCATCAACTCCTATGCAACAGCTTCTCTGCAGTAAGCTGCTTTTGCCAGAAAGTTTATGTTCGGTGCTAGCAAAGGACCTCATACCAGAAGAAGACAAACAAAGCTTTAATATACAACAGATTTAAAAGTTCTTTGGCTTTTTTCTAGCTACTTTGAGTATTTTCTTCTTTAAACTGGGTGGGACAGCCTTTTCTAATCCTAAGAGTGAAGGCAATGTAAAACAGTTTAGATTGTTATATTTTGCTAGTGCTCCCTAAATGAATATGTTTTACAATATTTTGCAATTTCTGATCACACGTATATTCTCTGTTAAAGATACGGTATTTTTGAAGTAAATTTTGGGGGTATTGGTTGATAGCTGGCTGTATACAAGCCAGCAGTGTGCTCAGTTGGCCAAGAAGGCCAACAGCATCCTGGCTTGTATGCAAAATAGAATGGTCAGCAGGACTAGGGAAGAGATTGTCCCCCTCTACTCTGCTCTGGTGAGGCTGCACCATGGCTACCGTATTCAGCTTTGTGCCCCTCACTACAGGAAGGACATTGAGGTGCTGTTGCATGTCCAGAGAGAGGCAGTGAAGCCAGTGAGGAGTCTAGAGAACAAGTCGTGCAAGGAGTGGCTGAGGGAGCTGAGGTTAGTTAGCCTACAGAAAAGGAAGCTCAGGGGAGACCTTATCACTCTTTATAACTACATTAAAGGAGGTTGTAATGAGGTGGGAATCAGGCTCTTCCCCCAAGCACCAAGTGACAAGATGAGGGAAAATGGCCTCAAGTTGCACCAGGGGAGGTTTAGGTTGGATATTAGGAGAAATGTCTTCACTGAAAGGGTTGTGTGGCATTGGAATAGGCTGCATAGGGAAGTGGTTGAGTCACCATCCATGGAGGTCTTGAAGAAATGTGTAGATTTAGAACTTAGTAGCACGGTTTAGTGGTGGGCTTTAGTACTAGGTTAAAGGTTGGACTAGATGGTCTTAGAGGTCTTTTCCAACCAGAATGATTCTATGAATCTAAAAGAATAAATTGAAATAACAAATTTTCCATAGCGTCACATTTAATTTGCATTTTCTAATAGTTTTAACAGTCAAAAAAAAAAAAAAAAGCCACTAATTTGCCACCCTAAACCATCATCATAAAAATAACCTAATAAAAAACTACAGTAGAAAGAGGAAGCTGCAGCAGTGAGCACAGTGATATTAAACATAAAACAGAAAACCAGATTTCCTGGGAATATGAAGATATCATTAAGGCAACACACTCTGCTACAGCTTGTGTCAATGGGGGGCTTAATTCCATCAGAGCAACAAGATTTGCTGTTCTTGTTAGTCTGGTGTGTGAAGGGCAACTTATTTCCAGTGCGGGGGAGGCATCCAGTCAGATGTGACCTCCCAGCCCTATAATGCCCTCTATTTTTAGCTGGGCAGACTTCACTGCTGGTGGCCAGGAAAGACCAGAGCAGGTCTATCCCTTCCCTAAGTACTGGGCCTCTGATGGATGTGCAGGGAAGGGTGCAGGGTCAGTCCTGAGCTATCCCCAACCAAGGGGTGAAGCAGGCGGGAGGCCAGGGCCATTGCATCTCCCTCCTGAGTTACAGGAATGCCATGCACAGCCCTGTGAAAGCTCATCAGAGGTCAAGACACACTGCATGCGCTGTGCCCGCCTTACCCCTCAGCCATGGGCCCTCTGCAAGACAAAGCAAACAAAAAGCACCAAGTTACTGCTCTTGCAAATTCATCATTTGGTAGCTTGCTTTAATGTTTCTCCAGGGACTGATATAAGCCATACAGAACTACAGTCTATGCGCTTAATTGCCCTGCCCTCGACCCTTTCTTCACTCCCATGTATTTTGCTTTATTCTAGCCTTTTCAGACCTCTCCTCTGTGTTGTCAGTTCTCAAGGACAACAGCTAATGGCTCAGGTTTTGCTCCAGGGAGGTTTTTTCTTCAGCATTTTGGGGTGAAATTCACCAATTTACCACGAACATCAGCTCTTCTGACATGCCTAAATATCCTCACATCTGTTCTGTTTGAGCCTTCAGTATTCTATAAATCTTTTATGAAGACCTCAGCTTTCTCTTCACAATGTTTTATTTCCTGGTCCGACCTATTAAGTAAAGACCTGTTTTTGTTGTTGTTGTTTGCTTGTTGTTGTTTTTCTGTTTGTTTGTTTGTTTGTTTTTTCCTTTTTCTTTTTCCTCACCCTCCTAGTTCATTACTCAAATCTCTTCCTTGGCAAATATAATCAACATTGAGCCTTCATCTTTCCTCAGTCCTAGAGCTAGTGCAGTGTCCTCTGTTCTGTGTTTTTTCTTTTTTTTCTTTTTTTTTTTTCCCCACTTTTTAGTGAAATTCTGCTTTTTATCTCCCCATTATTTGACAGCTCCTAATACAGATATTTATACCTACAGGAATTTGAAAAGGATTCACAGCATGACACAGAAATCATTCCTAGTGATGGTGATCACAGACCTTCCTGATAACTAATGACGAATGCATTCAAGCAAGCATATGTATGAGTGACATATTCAAGAATGTGTCACTACTACCAAACTCTTGAGATAAGGAAGCCCCTTTCTGTAACTACAAGTGAAATTTCTGTTTTCCAGGAGAAAAATCCAGACTTTTTAGTCCATCAGCATCTTTATATTATTTTTGCTTGAGGCTCCCTGTAGCAGCCACTGAAAAAGCCACTGTTTAACCAGCTATACTAGAGAGAGACCATAGTTTCCAATGACTGCAGTTTCCATTTTTAAAGGCTGGGGGCTTTTTAGCTGTCAGACCTGGTCTGTAATCCAGGATAATGATTCTAATCCAATCTATGTCAGTCCGAACTCACATACGTGAAGAACTCACCACAATGATGTATTACAGATTTAAAACTAAATTAATTCTTTCATGGTATCCACATAGTACTGAAACTTCAAGCATAACAGACTCTAATGACACACTTGAAGACTGGCATTTTCAACCTGTATTAAGAATGTGAATCACAGTTAAGCAGTATTTGGAACATACTCTCTATAGGATTTACAGATTCCCTTTATTTTATTTATTTATTAAAAACAAAACAAAACAAAACAAAACAAACAAAAAAAAAACGTATTTGTGAATGTTCCCCAATGTAGGTTTGGAATAAACAGTGCTGTCAGTTATACCCATGCATAACTTCACGCACTTACATGCACCAAGTTATGGCCATGCAATTGACTGTTGTTGTACACAGGTTGCCCATGTCTACCCTACACAGCAAACGCCCTCTGAAGCCCATGTCAGCCACAGCTTGACACTACACTGCTATGAGATCTCTGAAGAGAGCTTTGATGAGCAAACACAGGGGAAGTCTTTGACAGTGACCTCCACAGACCTTCAAGAGGCTGTTTTAGGATAAGCAAGTATTTAGAGTGCTGTCCAGGAACACTGCACAACATTCTGTATCCCAAAGAGAGGCATTGCATTCATATGCAGAGCATTTTCATCACTTATTTTACAGTGGCAAGAAATAAGGGTACTACTGTTATAACCTCAAAGCAGAATCATTGTTCACTGCTGGAACTCACAGCAATGCCTGTTAAAACAATTAGAAGCATGTTTACCCTGTCAGGGGCCAAATTTGTGTTAATGATATTGTAACATGCTATCCTACCTCAGAAATTAGGGTCTCCTAAATTTCTAAGGAAAAAGTGAGAGCTACTTTTAGCCCTATTAATGCTACCCTGAGTTCTCAGGGCAGCTGCAGACCTAAGCATAGACAGAACCTGTGTGTGCATGCTTGCTTCCACATGGGGAAGTCCTTCATCATGCAGAGCAACCCTCAACAAAAGCACTGCTCTCCTGACAGTATATAATGCTGGGCTCTTATCATAGGCTTTTCCTTACAGCAAGTGAATCTTGACAGTTAGGCATGCCAGCTAAACGAAATCAAAGAACAGCGAGGGATTTTTCTTGGTCTCATATTATATATAAATGGTAACAGAATGATCCCAGAATTGTGCTCAGGAATAAAAACCAAGCTGCCAAAAGGCATCACACACTCCTTCCCCAAATTGGTTTTATTGATTCTTGGAAAGAAAATACCCTTAATGAGATCTTCTGCACTGCCAACTACTGAAGTCATCTACCCAGGAAACACAGTGAGGTTCATGTGTCTCTAACTGCTGCTTCAGAGTGGAGACTTGTGTACCCCATTTTCCAAAACTAGCCCAAAATTATAACGATTCTTTTTTGAAGATTTAACAATTTTTAGTATTCATTCTGATCAGTAGACTATCCATCCAGATTGATTAATAATGAATTTACAGTGTTTTCACATGCACTGCAAGTGTCTAATTAATAATGCCTTGCAGAAGATATATCATGAAATTTTAGCATATGTCCAATATATAAAAAAGTTTGGCAATGTCAGATTTCCTAAAGCTTTAGCTTCAAAGTATACTGTAAGTTTATATTACTTGTTTGATCCTGGGGAAAAAGAACACATGCTTTTTAAGGTTCACTATAATGCTGACTGAGAAATTCATCCAATTTTACATTTGGAGTTCCTTTCCTTCTTTCCTTTTGCCTCTGTCTGTAGTATATGAAAATACAATATCCTCCTCCTCCCCCCCCCCGCCCCCCAATTTCATAGTAAACCTGTTAGAAATGGAAAATTTGGATATTTAGTCATTAAAAACTAGTGTTTCTATTCACTTATAGAAAGTATAGAATAGTTCACTAACAGAAAGAATAGAATAGTTCAGTTGGAAGGGTCCTAGAAAGATTATCAAGTCCAACTGGCTCACCACTTCAGGGATAACCAAAAGTTAAAACATATTAAAGAGAGCATTATCTTAATGCCTCTTGAACTATGACAGGCATCGGGCATCAACCACTTCTCCAGGAAGCCTGTTCCAGTGTTTGACAACCCTCACAGTAAAGACATTTTACCTAATGTCCATTCTGAACTTCCCCAGGTACAGCTGTGTGCCACTCTCATGTGTCCTACATCGATTACTGGGGAGCAAATACCAGCACCTCCCTCTCCTCTCCTCCTCAGGAAGCTGTAGAGAGCAATAAGGTCCCCTCTGAGCCTTCTTTTCTCCAGACCAGACAACCCAGGTGTCCTCAGCCCCTCCTCACAGGACATGCCTTCCAGCTCTTTTACCAGCTTTGTTGTCCTCCTCTGGATGCAGTCAACCGTCTTAAAATCCTTTCTATACTGTGGAGCCCAGAGCTGCACACAATATTCAAGGTGAGGCCGCACCAAAGCTAAATGTAGTGGGAGCATCACCGCTTTTGACCGGCTGGCTGGTGATGCTGTGTTTAATGCACCCATTTAATGTGGTTCACCCCCTTGGCTGCCAGGGCATGCTGCTGGCCATGCTGAGCCTGCCGTCACCAGCACCCCCAGGCCCCTTTCCACAGAGCTGCTCTGCAGGCACTCATCTCCCAGTCTGTGCCTGTGTCTGGCATTTCTCTGCCCCAGGTGCAGTACCCAGCATTTGCCTTTGTTGAACTTCATGTCATTGTTGATCGCCCAGTGCTCTGACCTATCCAGATCCCTCTGCAAGGCTTCTCATCCCTGCAGAGAGCCAAAAGCACCTCCTAGATTAGAATCATCAGCAAACTTGCTGAGAATGAATTTCACTCCTGCAACCAGACCATTGATAAAAATGTTGAGCAGGACCAGCCCTAGAACTGAGCCCTAGGGAACACCTCTCCTGACTGACCACCGGCCAGATGCAGCTCCATTCACACAAGCCTTTGAGCTCTGCCATTCAGCCAGCCCAACACCCAGCATAACATGTACCTGCCCATCTCACAGGTGGACAATTCGTCCAGAAGGCTGCTGTGAGGGACACTATCAGAGGCCTTACTAAAATGCAAAATGCCTTCCCAGTGTTTTCAGAGGTATGCTAAGCAACACCATATCACACTATAACCAAAAACACTGGCAAGAAAAGCTAGATTTGTCTGTTTTCCTGGGTAAAAAATATTATACAAACTAAAGCCATAAACACAGAGCCATCAGAAGAACATTGCTAAGATGTTTTTCTAGTATTTACAGGAAAACAGAAGTTTTCAATAGAAGTAATTCTCTCAGACAATTCTCCCAGTAGAAAAGAAGTTTGACACTCTTCAGAGTTGACAGAGAACCTCAAACACATTCTGCTGCTGCTCTGAGAGGTCAGAAAGACGGTGTCTCCATTCAGAGAGAGTAGGAAGTTGAGGTAGGACATAATGAGTGAAGAGAAAGGCTATTGTGTAACTCAGCCACAGCTGTGGACATCTGATACAGGCCTGAAAAACAGTTTAGGTCAAAAGTGGGACATGCTGATGTCATGCAGTTGTGCATGTAGACAATGGCTGCACAATTTGGAATAATATGCCAGTTAAAAAAAAAGGACAAAACGTGCTCAAAGGAGCCTAACATTAAAGAATCAGACCTGGCATGACAGCATAGAAAACTGGTGTTACACCTGTCTAGCTCTATCTGTTAATCTTTCAGATATGTAAGTAATTAATTCACTCCAAAACAAATTTTATTAACAAATATTTCTATCTGTAATATATTCTTGTTCTTACATGAAGCTACTGACATGCTATTGCTAGCCAGTTAGGAGTTTTATGTCAAGTGTTTCAAATTAATTGCTTCATTTCTCTGTATTTCTGTTTCTGAATAGGAACCTTCAAAGCCATTGTGTCAATTCCCTTGGGAAAAAAAACTGGTGCCTGAAAAACACTACTATCCTACATTTCCTCTATCTCTGGATTTCACCCTGTAGCTGCATTTAGCCAGCTAAAGTACTTTTGAAGACCCTTGCTTTTGTTATTTTTTTTTTCCTGTAGCAGCATAAATGTAAAATTTATCTACAGGGCAAATTTGACAACAACAACAGAGTAGGATTAGGACTTAATTCTGCAGTGTTGTACCATAAAATCTGTACAGATTGGTAATCAGAGTATTAAGTGTATACCATCATTGCTCCAAAATTATTTTAAAAAGGGTGCCTTTCTATAACAACATCATTCTTCTGACCTAGGATTACTAATGCACTAAAACAAAACAAAACAAACAACAACAACAAAAAACAGATGAGGGAAATGGAAAAGAAACAAGATACATCTATGGCAAAAAATCCTTCTCATCTGAGACGTCACAAATAGCTCCAGAAAGACCTGCACTTACCGTGGGGACTGTTTTGTAGTGTCGAGCTACATTTACAGAACACAAGTTATTATAATTAAGTAAATTTCCAGAAAAATTGCCCAGAGACAGAAACTCTCCTTGTTAAAACACATTTATTTGTACCAGTAACAGCTAGTCTGTGTCAGGGACATGATTATCTGAGAAAATCACTTCCCAGTGCTACATTATTCTGGCATTTGTGTCCTTCGGGGAAGTCAAGTTAGAATGACTTTTTAAGAAGTGGCAGTCAGCCTTTCTGAAAGCTAAAAACAAAGGTATTTAAATACACGTGCATTGCACCTCCAGTGAAAATCACTAGTCTCTGACACCGCCCATCTGCTAATCTTTCAGCAGAGTGGACCTGGCTACAGGCAGAGAAATCAGTGCTGCTACTGCAGAGATACTCAGATAGCCTGGCCATATGGTGAAGCTCTGCAGAGAGAAAGAGGGAAACAAACTCTACAAAGGACACCCTGACTCAGAAGACCTGCATTTCTCTGGCTGATTCATTTGGGTCATGAAACAGCTCTCGATTTTGGTCACTGGATCGCTCTCAAGGGGTAAGCACACAGGGCAAATATTCAGTTATGCTCAGCAAATACTTCAGCATATAGCAAATCTAAACAACATTTTTGTTGTTAGTTGCATATCCTCCCTCTCCTCTCAAAAGAAATGAAAGAAATGGGACAGATGGAATCAGATATTTCCAGTGCATTTATTAGCATATCATGTATCAGCAGGAAATTTGAGGTACATTTTCAATTATCTCTTTTTCCAGCCACATAAGAGGAGATTAACTGTATTATTTCTATTGAGTCAGACATTTCTCCTTTGTTGAACTCATTGGAGACTGTATTTCCCCTGCTTGGGGATCTAATATTAATTCACTAAGTTTCATGAGGCTTCATTACCTTGTTCACTGTCTGTGAGTTCAAATGAATCGTCTTCACTTCACGGATGTATAGTCAAGAGCAGAAAACACAACAGTTAATTCTTAACACTGCAGGGAGCCAAGTCACTTCTTCACTATAGCATAGAAACTAAAACATCTCACCAATGCACAAGAACTGGAGGAAAAGTGCTTTATATGCATGATTTTTAGCCAGAAATTATTTCATCCTACATTTAAGAGAGAGCAATAAATATTACAAAAATGCTCACATGGGCCACAAGAGAGAGATGGACTAGGGCAGTGCTTTTTATGAAAATAGAAGAAAGTGCAGCATACCCAGGCAATATGCATTTTTTGTGTTTGTTCCATTTACATTTTCAAATACTGAATTATTCCCCACCCCCCCAAAAAAAAAGGTAATCTAAAGAAAACTTTCCATCATCTTGTTTTGCGATAGTATTTTGCCATTGTCATCATTTCTAGAAACCTAGATTTCCTGGAGATTGGTCTTACCACAGCATACTGCCTCCTAGTAAATGTACATGGACTTATGACAAAGAATGTCCCTTTTCACATCAAAGAACATCTCTTGGTCTTGTAAGAGCTCATGGATAATTCCTCAACTTCTGGTAATTTCCTTATGCTACAGTATGAAAGTACTGTAAAAGAGCAAGTGCTCTGCATAAAATATACACTGGAATACACTGTCAGACCCAGGCTACCCACAAAACCAGACAGAGGGCACAGCACAGCCATGCTGATGCATCCTCTGATGAACACAGGACCTCTGAGGCTCCAGCATCCCACCCACACTTGGGCACGATGCCATTCTGCAGGAAAAGTACACCATACCCACACTGGCTTCTGAGGTGAGTTGTTCAGTGTTGAATCAACCTAGCCAGTAATTTTTTCCCTGTTAAGAAAACTGGGCAAAGAGGAAGTCATCTTTAAGGAAAACTCAATAGGCATTCAGACAGTACTCAGGCAGTATCAAGCTGTCAAATGTTTTAATAAGCCATGGATGGAAGGAGAAAAAAAATACACAGCGTGCTGATTTCCATTTGCAAGGTAAGAGAGAAAGATAATGTGCCTAGCTTTAGCGAAAATGAAAACCTAAGCTGAGGAAGTCTCAACCATTTAAATCTGAAGAAAGATATATCTGCTACTTGTTCAGACACAGCACTGTGAAGATAAATGAACAGGGCAATCAACTGTGATAATATTGTTAGTACTATTCAGGATCTCAGTGAGCTCCACGCTGTACTTCAGACAATGATCTTGCCATACACATGACATTTTTTATACACTTGTGGGTAACAACAGTTACGGAATTTGTCCTAGATAAGTAAACTGTGGCATAATATAAGCATTACTTGAATATATACATCACTGCAGTAATGCTACAGTAACACAGACAGAAAAAGTAATTACCAGTTAAGAGCAACTTCTAGACTTAATAGTTGATTGCTGGGAAATAGCACAGATTCTGTGAGATGTCAGAGGTGACTTCATTAAATTTTTTTTACTATTATTATTTATTTATTTATAATTAAACTATGGTTGGAAAAGACTTTAGCAGCCTCTGACTTGAATGTCTCAATAAACATCCTTAGTTTCCTGCTAACAACTATTGATAATCACTTATTCAACACAAGTTTTAAATATTAAAAAATAATAATCAGCACACTTCATATTTAGTGTTTCACACAACTAACCATCTCAGTTCCATCTTCATTACCACATTGTGCTCCTAAAGGCGGAACACAGCATTCTTCACATTTTTTACTGTTATCAGAAAGTCCTAGTGCCAATACCATTAACAAAATCAATAGTTAACTTCTGTTTTCTCCCAGTTTGCTTTATTAACTTCCCTGACTAGAGTTTAAAGATGTGAAATAATTCCCCTAGGTTTCAAGTCTACTCCTATCAGCTCTAATGATAGAAAGTAAGAGCTTCTTGTTTTTTTCCATAAGAGTGAATCTAATTTGCAAAGAGTTACCAGTAGATACCCATAAACAAAGATTTATGGGTAATTAGTCTGGATGCTTAGTGTATGGCAATGTAGTTTGCCAAATAATGAACAACACAGCTGTAATTAATGAAAGCCCTTTGCCTCTACTAGAGTAAAAGAAAAGAGAAGATCGTTAATAAGAGAAGTCTGGCTTTGCGTTTTTGTTATTCTATGGTCAGAAATTCCATCAGTCTGCATCCCAGAGACAGCATTTGAACGGGGGACAGCCTCATTGGAGAAGCAAGACCTGACAGGGTCCAGCATGGAGAAGAAGAGCAGGGTCACATAGCGTACCAGCCACAAGCCCCGGAGCATAGGGACATGCAGGGCTGTGACAGGGAGACAGGAGCTCCAGGGCTCCATGGGGAGGAGCCACAGCTGCCCCCGGTGACAGGAGGCAGACCTCTACTAGCAGAGCCCAGGAGAGCATCCTCCTGCTACCAGTGCTTCACCACCCCATGGACTGCTTCATATGCACAATCGCTTCAGGTACAGAAAAACAGGAAATGCAGTTACTTACAGCATGGCTGCCCATACAGGCTTACAGTATTTTGGCTGGAGTCAAATTTTTTTGTTTTGAGTTGCTTTTAAGAACTTGTGAAGTACTGTGGGTTTTTTGTTGTTTGCTTTGTTTGATTTATCCTCAAAATCTACACTTCCTAAGAACTATTAGTTATAAACACACAAAGCTTTTTTTTTTTTTTTTTTTTTTAACTCAGCAGTACTAGAAGTGGACAGTATGTAATTTGAAATTATTTCCATTTAATCAAATACTCCCACAGTGCCACACAGCATCATAAACCAAATTGGCTCTCTGGTTCCATTTCAGAAACATAGGCATGAGTCAAAAAAAAAAAAAAAAAGACTCCATAGCTATTTTAAGTATTCATATGATTAAGTGAACATCACATTCTCACAGCAATTTTAAGAGGAATAATGTTATTTTAGCCATGAGAGTCTAAGATGGCAAGCTTTGCAGGAAAAGAAAGCATCTTAATAGGCATACTCACATTGGTGGAAAAACTGCTTTTAGTAAACATGACCTGAGATTATGAAGAAAATACCTAGGGTTTCCTGTAAAGACTGAAATGCTGTTTCACTGAGCATTGCAAAGAGTTTAGTGTATGACAACACTCAATTTTGTCTCAATTTTTTTTCCTACTGATTTTTTAAAGCCTTTACTCTCTAGCATACCTTAGTCATAGATAGAACTGACTCTTCACCTTCTTGTTTTATACAGTCAAGAAGAATTTGTCCAGAGTACCTAAGATGGCAGCTATCAGCACAATGTATTCTGACAGACCAGTTGAAATGCTTGTGAGCATCAATGAAATAGCCTTGAAGTTAGCTGGGCTCTTTTGAAATAAATATTCTTCCCAGTCTAATTCTAAAGTGCACCTAGGGAATTGTTTCTCTTCAGAGAGGAAAAAAAGAGTGGAAAGCAAACAATGCCAGTTCAAGGTAATTTAAAAAGATGTGCTTCTGCAATGTAAGACTGAGACATAATGTATTTAACTCCTGTGTCTGTTTTTCCCTCCCCACAATATTGACATCAGCTCTTGTTAAAACACAGGACTCTGAGTAATTTTTCCTTATTATCAGACTCATCAGATGTCTCATGAGCACAAACAGCCTTGCTCTACCCTGGCCTTATCTCCCCATTTGTATAACAGTCTGTGATGCTAACACAAGTGCTGAATACCTTTCCTCAGCCATCAAACTACTTTTCTGACTCAATACAATCTGCTTCTTTCCATCTGAGTCTGTACAAAAACTGAGCAAAACTCATGTGATCAAATGTTGTCATTTACTTCAGAGATAATCACCTAAATTCCTTCTGTAGTTAAAAGAGAGAAATGGGCAATTCTGGAGCGTGATTCACCTCCTTCTAAGGACATTTGGAACAGGTCAGGTGGAACATGACCTGAAAGTGTTTCTTTTGTCTTCCTCTGATCATGACGGAAGCTTTATATAGGCAACCATAATAGTAACTGTCTATGGTTAGGAGAAATTACTCCCACTCTTTCTAAGTACTGCAGCCGATATAACATGGCCTTGATGAAAGAAGCAACTCTCTGTAGCAGACTCTCCATAGCAGCAGGAACCTCACCATGATTCCCTTTCCTCATGGACCTGGGGCACTGAAATCTCATCTCTGAAAAGGAACTCTCTTAATATAACTAATACTGAAAAAAAAATCACACACCTCTCTATCTTCTGCCTCCTCCATGACCCCTCCTGACCAGTGCGGATTATCAGGAGTGATGAAACCACAGTGAGAAAACAGCTACCTTGTACGGTGTGGTGTGCACCAAGGATGTGCCTTATAGTAAACCTGCATTGAAAGCAGCAGGAGAAAGACCACAGGGAAGCCATCCCAGGTGGGGAAACAGAGAAGGACACATATACATATACCTGTATATCTGGAGGTGAGATGGGCAGAGAGATCAAGACACTGAGGAAGTCTGAGGAGGGAAGCATGGTGAAGTAAGAAGACAAGGTGGTGAGAGGAGAGGGTGGAGGGAGAGCACAGAGTGGGCCAGGAGATGTTACAAGTCAAGAGATAGCTGGTAAGAAAGTAAATGAGAAAAGGACATCAGAATAGAAGGAGCAGCAAATAGCAAATATGTAGGTAAACTTACAGTTTCAGAGGCTGAGGAAACAGAGCATGCTGTGACACGGCACAGTAGAGAACAAGAGCCAGAGAGAAGAGTGCAAAGTGTGAGGTCAATAACTGCATTGCTTTCTAAGTTCTGAAGAGGAATAGGAACAAAAGAAAGAATAAAATGATTTTTTTTTCTCCAGCTTGGCTCCTTCTCCTATCCTAAGGGATATATGCAAAACTTGCAAAATGAGTTAGTTGTTTTACCAATGTTTTAAGCTCAATGTAGCATCAAAAGTGGCAAGTATAAAAAAAAAAAAAAAAGTGCTACAGACTTATTACACTTAATGCTGTTTCAAACTTTCCACATTCAGAAACTGGAAAAAGAATTTCCACACAAAATATATCCACAGTGGCACCTGCATCAAGCTCAAGCATCAAACCCCAGTCTTGTACATAAGCAAAACTTGACACCTACACCAGAATGAGATTCAACAAGACTGTGACAATTTTACACAGCTTTGCTGTGCAACGTATTAGTCTGAGATTAATACATTGTGACCAACACTACTTAAACCAGATATTCCTCAACCAACCTGAAAATCTGATCTTCATATAAAAGTGAACACACTCTGTAGACTGAAAAACAAACAAACAAAAACAAACAACAAAAAACACACAAAAAAACAAACCATCAAATTCTAAACAGGAATGCAAAAAGTAACAGTATCAATCTACCTTTGGCAGTTTGCCTATACTCTTCCCCTCAATCTCCTCTTCTCTTGTACATGTACAGAAATTCCACTGTGCTCCTAAATGTACATTTAAAATAAACCATTTTAACTTGATTTTCTACTATTAACAATAGATTCTGTAAGCAAACCATGCCCTCTTGCATTGTCTTTACCCACCTATTGGCATTCTGTAAATGTCAGGTTTTTAATGCCAACTGTAGCATTTAGTTTCAAGCACATGTGCAGCATATCACTTAACATTTAAATAAAAAGGGAGCTGCTTTTCCTATTGCTGCTGTTATTATTGATCAGCTACAGCATTCCTGCTATGGTAACAAAAGAATAAATCTTGGCGTGACTGGAAGAGAGGAGAATATAATGGTTCTGGACAAATCCTGGCTGCACATGACAGAAGCTCTACAGGCAACAGCTGGAGTAAAGCTGAGTACACTTCAAATCTTGTTGCTCTGAAGAAAAAAAAAAAAGAAAAAAAAAAAGACCTGCATTCATTTTTACATTATAAGACTAAGGATAAAGTGTCATGAATTTTGAAAAATGGCACTGGCAAAACATAATCGGATAAACTAAGACAGCTCTCGTTTTTCATACAATATACAAGGCACTGGGTGGTTTTACTCTAACTAAATTCCACTGCCTTATTAAAAAGCTGTCCAGTCATCACTGAGACAATAAATTGGGCAGGTACTTTCGGAAGCACTTTCATGCTTCCCTAGCAGGCCAGCTGTAGATGTCATGGCTGACACACAGTGAGCAGGAAGTCTAGTAAGGCTTCAGCCATTTGCTGCAGTAAAATGTACAAGTCACATAAGGTTTATTTAACAGTGCTAAATACAGCTTATCCAGAACTCAAATAAAGGACACTATACCTTTTTCTATGGCTGGATTTGAAAAGAGATGTCTGTATCAACTTGCTTACTCCTCATATCCTGTGGGGCATAAAGTTTTTTTACCATGCTAAGAAATGTACTTATTTCTTTTAAGGCTGTTTGTTTCAGAAGCTCATTACAGAGAGGAACAAGTGGTACAGCAAGAGCATTGTCACTGGGTTCTAAATAGCCAACACCTGCACCAAGTGGTTAGGATGCCCTAGTACTGACGTGCAACAAATGTATTTTTCAAAAGAAAAAGAAAAGGTGAAAAAAAGCTAAAAAAAAAAAAAAGCAATGTGACAAATACTTAAAAACAAATCAACCAAACAAAAACCTAAATAGATGTGATTTTGAAATAACTGGATTTGAAAAACCTATACAGTCAGATGTCATATCACCAATACTAGCTAAGTGCACAACTACAAAATAACAACATTGTTTTCTTTCTAGTTGTTTTTTCATGCAGCATGATGATATGTACAATTTTATAGCAGATCTACGTCTATTTGTATTGCTTTTCCCCTACCCTTGTATTTTCAAAAAACAAGATATAATATCTTTGCTTAAAAGCATCTGCCGTCACTAGTTATTTCATTAACAGATGACCTCAGGGGAATATACGGAGTATTATACAGTACTCATGCTTTAAAAAAAAAAAAAGAGATATCACAAATCC